>NW_027196014.1:0-115072 GCF_038502225.1 Cherax quadricarinatus | reverse complement strand
GCTACTAACTGTGAAGGAGAACGTTCATTTTCTGTTTTGAAAAGAGTGAAAAACCAGCTCCGTTCAACAATGAGCCAAGACAAATTGTGTAACCTAGCCTTGTTGACCATTGAGTCTGATCTAACAAGAAATATTGATTTTCAGAATATAATTGATGATTTTGCCAATATGAAATCCAGAAAAAAGTTTATTTAAGAAGTGCCTGTGAATATAAACAATTCTTTACTTTCTTGAGTTTACATGATTTGATAGTCTTATGCATGATGCAATGATAACAAAAATGGTCGGTGATTTATAAAGGGAATAATAGTGCTGTAGTGGTTATGCTGAATGTAATAGGTACATGAAGTCACTACTTTAATAGCCTAATCTAGTAATACTATGCTGTCTTGAGTTTATTCTCTTGAAAATGCATGATTTAGCAAGATAGTTATAATGGCTGTTGGTAAATGGATTTGGTTGTCTTGATGTACTTTCCCTATTAAATTTAATCTAAATAGCCAGAATGTATTTAATTAGACCTTAAACAGGCCCACACCGACCCCCCCCCTCACCCCCAAGCTGGAAGGGGTCCCTTCGCTTACCTGTAACTCAAAGGGGCTCCGCCAATCTGAATAGCCTAGGGCCCGGAGACTTCTTAATCCGGCCCTGGGTACAAATGCTCTGTAAAACGTACAAAAGAGGTAGACAAAGTTAATCCCATGTATGAGAAAACTTTCCTATGAGGACAGACTGAGGGCCTTGAATCTGCATTCTCTAGAAAGAGTGATGGAGTGAATTATGATGAAAGTTTTTCTTTTTCGGGCCAAATTACCTTGGTGGGAATCGGCCAATGTGTTAATAAAAAATAATAAGACTGAGGTGTATAAGTTATGGCCAGGATAGTACATGTTAATTTATGGCCAGAATAGTACCTGTCAAATTAGGGCAAGGATAGTACCTGTTAAGTTATTGCCAGCAGAGTACCTGTTAAGTTATAACCAGGAGAGTACCTGTTACGTTATGGCCAGGATAGTGCCTGTTAAGTTATGGCCAGGATAGTACATGTTAAGTTATGGCCAGGATAGTACCTGTTAAGTTATGGCCAGGATAATACCTGTTAGGTAATGGCCAAAATAGTACCTGTTAAGTTATGAGCAGGATAGTACCTGTTAAGTTATGAGCAGGATAGTACCTGTTACGTTATGGCCAGGATAGTGCCTGTTAAGCTATGGTCAGGATAGCACCTGTTGAGTTATGGCCAGGATAGTACCTGTTAAGTTACGGCCAGGATAATACCTGTTAAGTTATGAGCAGGATAGTACCTGTTAACTTATGACCAGGATAGTACCTTTTACGTTATGGCCAGGACAGTGCCTGTTAAGTTATGGCCAGGATAGCACATGTTATGGTCAGGATAGTACCTGTTGAATTGTGGCCAGGATAGTACCTGTTAAGTTACGGCCAGGATAATACCTGTTAAGTTATGAGCAGGATAGTACCTGTTAACTTATGACCAGGATAGTACCTGTTAATTTGTGGCCAGGACAGTGCCTGTTAAGTTATGGCCAGGATAGTACCTGTTACGTTATGGCCAGGATAGTACCTGTTAAGTTATGGCCACGACAGTACCTGTTATGTTATGGCCAGGATAGTACCTGTTAAGTTATGGCCAGGATAGTACCTGCTAAATTATGACCAGGATAGTACCTGTTAATTTGTGGCCAGGATAGTACTTAAGTTATGGTCAGGATAGTACCTGTTAAGTTATGGTCAGGATAGTACTTGTTAAGTTATGGTCAGGATAGTACTTGTTAAGTTATGGCCAGGATAGTACCTGTTAAGTTATGGCCAGGATAGTACTTGTTAAGTTATGGCCAGGATAGTACCTGTTAAGTTATGGCCAGGATAGTGCCTACTAAGTTATGACCATGATAGTACCTGTTAAGTTTTGGCCAGGAAGGTTCCGATTAAATTATGGCCAGGATAGTACCTGCTCAGTTATGGCCAGGATAGTTCCTGTTAACTTATGGCAAGGATAGTGGCTGTTGTGCCCATGAATTGCCTAATGAGTTATGACCACGATAGTACTTGTTAGGTTATGACCAAGTTAGTACTTGTTAAGTTATGGCCAAGATAGTATCTGTTATGACCAAGATAATACCTGTTATGTTATGGCCAAGACAGTACCTGTTATGTTATGGCCATGATAGTAACTGTTAAGTCATGGGCAGGATAATACCTATTAATTTATAGCCAAGGTAGTGCCTGTTAAGTTATGGCCAGGACAGTACCTGTTACGTTATGGCCAGGATAGTACCTGTTAAGATATGGCCATGATAGTGCCTGTTATGCCCAGGAGAGTACCTGTTAAGTTATGGCCAGGAATGTTCCTATTACGTTACGGCCAGGATAGTACCTGTTAAGTTATGGCAAGGAATGTTCCTATTACGTTATGGCCAGGATACTACTCGTTAAGTTATGACCAGGATAGTACCTGTTAAATTATGACCAGGATAGTACTTGTTAATTTGTGGCCAGGATAGTATTTGTTAAGTTATGGTCAGGATGGTACCTGTTAAGTTATGGCCAGGATAGTACTTGTTAAGTTATGGCCAGGATAGTACTTGTTAAGTTATGACCAGGATAGTACCTGTTAAAATATGACCAGAATAGTACCTGTTAATTTATGGCCAGGATAGTATTTGTTAAGTTATGGTCAGGATAGTACCTGTTAAGTTATGGCCAGGATAGTACTTCTTAAGTTATGGCCAGGATAGTACCTGTTAAGTTATGGCCAGGATAGTACCTGTTACGTTATGGCCAAGATAGTTCCTGTTAAGTTATTGCCAGGATAGTATTTGTTAAGTTATGGTCAGGATGGTACCTGTTAAGTTATGGCCAGGATAGTACTTGTTAAGTTATGGCCAGGATAGTACCTGTTAAGTTATGGCCAGGATAGTACTTGTTAAGTTATTGCCAGGATAGTACTTGTTAAGTTATGACCAGGATAGTACCTGTTAAATTATGACCAGAATAGTACCTGTTAAGTTATGGCCAGGATAGTACCTGTTACGTTATGGCCAGGATAGTACCTGTTAAGTTATGGCCAGGACAGTACCTGTTATGCTATAGCCAGGATAGTACCTGTTAAGTTATGGTCAGGATAGTACCTGTTAAGTAATAGCAAGGATAGTACCTGTTAAGTTATATCAAGGATAGTACCTGTTAAGTCATAGCAAGGATAGTACCTGTTAAGTAATGGTCAGGATAGTACCTGTTAAGTAATAGCAAGGATAGTACCTGTTAAGTTATATTTTTCAGAGGGATATAGGCAACTTACGTTACAGGTTTTATTAGACTTGTAATGTACGAGGGAGGGGGAGGGTACGATTGGAAAGTGTTGCTGGGGCAGGGAAGTCATGGGTGAAAACAGGGTCGCCTCCCTGGTAATGGATGACAACAAATGTTTACGTGTGTGTTGGATGAGTGATGCGTGAGTGAATAATGTATGGACCAAGGGTGCTAGCACCTGTGGAGCTGGCCAGTTTTTTTTTTGTGTGTCATGGACTATACACTATTCTATGTACATAGTAGTCTTAAGTCGTATTATTATGTTGTTATCTATGTACACAGCAGTCTTAAGTCATTTTATTATGATATCTATGTACATAGCAGTCTTAAGTCGCATTATTATGTTAACTATGTACATAGTAGTCTTAAGTCATATTATTATGTTATCTATGTACATAGCAGTCTTAAGTCATATTATTATGTTAACTATGTACATAGCAGTCTTAAGTCATATTATTATGTTATCTATGTACATAGCAGTCTTAAGTCATATTATTATGTTAACTATGTACATAGCAGTCTTAAGTCATATTATTATGTTAACTATGTACATAGCAGTCTTAAGTCATATTATTATGTTATCTATGTACATAGCAGTCTTAAGTCATATTGTTATGTTGTTATCTATGCATATAGCAGTCTTAAGTCGTGTCCAAGATGTTACTGCATCACTCATGATAGTGTAATTCCTATGTATCCTTTAATGTTAAGTTAAGATGCAATCAAGTTGGGAATGGTTATATTTGGCGGGAGGGGGGCGGGAGGGGGGGGGTGAAATTGTGTCAAAAGTTTCAGCCTTCACAGGTATATAACTCTGGTATAACTGGGTGTATATGGTGTGTGGTATTAGGGTGTCTTTTTTTTATATTTTTATTTAAAACAACACAATACATTAAATAGATAAAAGAACACAGTATCAGTTCTTACTCAAAATTATAAATCTCATTGTTTAAATGAACACAGACGATTAACGTTGTGTTGTCACAACTGTCCCTCATCCCATATACATTACATCCAATGTAACTATGTTAAGTAAGATTACACAAGATAACATAACAATATTCATCATTATTATTATAACCAAGGAAAACCCAAACCTACAATCTGCATTATTTTTTCCACTTTGTTATTTATATATTATTAATCCACATAATCTTCAAACCCTCCTTTACAATACTCATTATTGCCAGTGCCGACACAGCTGACACTTCTACCCCCCCGCCCCCGTATGTACAGCCCCCATTCTAAATAACATACATTAATTTCCCTAATGAATGGTCATTGAAAACAATTTCTACTAAAATAACCCAACCCAGCAGACTTCCAAACAATCATATATGTATACATATACGCATGCATATACACATACGTGTATGTGCACTTATTCATAAGAACAAACTAAATCATACATAGAAATAAATCGCTAAATGACTTGTCTGCAAATAAACTAAATATTACAATCTATGATAGAACTATACCAAAGACATTGGTTCCCCCAAACACCCTACACATACACAAAGTTAATGTTACTGATTAACACTCAATATATAATAGGACCTTCCATACAAAATAAGGGTATATATAAACCCCATCAAATACTTATATATTTTCGTACATAGTGCATAATGTACATATTCAATACAATAAAAAAAAGAGGTGTATGACAAGGCTAAATCTATCTTCAGATTAAAAATATATAAGACATAACCTCACATTATACATATAAATATAAACCTCCTATATAAAATGTTTCTTATAACAATAAGGGAAAAACCGAAAATCACATACAACTTTTGACTCTGTGATTTTACAAAAATTCATAAGGTCTACATACCCCGGAGCCCCCAACGGCTCCCTACAATAAACTTTACCCACATCAACCACCGTGCAAACCAATCAACCTTCCTCACCAGGCTTCCAATCACACCAAGAGGGCGCACCACTGAAGAGACCAACCCCTTGCCTCTCACCCCATACTCAAACGGAGTAAACGTTCAACAGTAAGTCCACGATATCCCTCCGGAAAACTAATTACCCACCTTTCCCCATATAATCGTTTGTTCCTACATGCTGTCCTATAAAAACTCGCCGCCAACGCTTTTATCCTAATGTTCCCCTCCACCTCCCTCATCCCCCAAGAAACATACAAGTAATCAACTATTACATATCTGATAGCCCTTCCCACCTCTTTGGGTACCCCTTCCATATCTAACATTAAAGCCCTAAGGGGTGATATCTTTCCCCCCCCCAATAAAAAGAAAACCCTCTTCAACCACAATCTTACCACCTCCAATGCAGAACAAAAATATACTACATGAAAAGCCGTTTCAACTTCCCCACAAAAAGTGCATGACGCCTCTCTCACAAAACCCATTCGTCTTAGCACCTCTTTCGATGCTAACGTCCCCATAAGAAATCTATATACTAATTCCCTCGCTCTTGCCGGTATTCTTAATTTACTAAATTCCACCCATATCACTCTCCAATCATATGTGGGATACACTGCCATCCCTTGCATTAATTCCTGACGACGGCCCACACCCACTAACCGTTTTACCTTGAGTTTTTTAACATTGCGAACCTTTAACATAAACCGCAACATGTCTTCACACTCCACTAAGTCCCTGCCACCCCACCATTTGCGGATATCCCCCATCACCTCCCCCACCCGAAGACCCCTTTCCCCCGCTGCCCGAATATACCTCTGCTTCACATATAGCGCCTTCACCCTAGACCCTAATGCAATCAATCCCAGTCCTCCCTGCCTTACCGCAGTCATTACTACATCTTTGCCCAACCACGCCCTCCCATAGCCCCACACATACCTTAAGACTCTTCTTTGCATTTCCATAATATCCTGACTTTGTAATGGGTAAATTTCCGCCACTCCCCACACCTTACTATAAATCAGCATATTTACCACCACAACCCTTTGATGCAAGGTTACATCCCCGGCCCTTAGACTCCTCAGCCTACTCAAAGCTCTGTCCATTACCATTTCTGAATTAACCCTCCTGCTCTCCTGTGCATCTGCCAAAAACAAAATCCCACAAATCTTTAGCCTATCTACAGTTATCCAACCAAACTCCTCCCCCAAGGTCCCTCCTACCCAAGCCCCTACCTCCAACAACCGTGATTTCTGCTTATTAACTCTCATCCCAGTAGCATTCCCAAAAATCTCAATTACCCTTCCCACTTTTCTTAAATCTTCAATCTCATTAAGTAAAACAGTTGTATCATCTACATAACCAACAATATTCCCACAATATCCTCCACTCTCCCCCAACCTTCCCATCCCACCGTCAACCAGAACATAGAAAGGATTCTGCATACATGCAAAGAGTATTTGGGAGAGTGGACACCCCTGCCTTAAACCCCTTCCCATGCTTACTGAACTACCCAACCTCCCATTTACCTGTACTCTCATTGATGCATTCTCATACAAAGTCCTCACCCATCCAACCACCCTCCCTCCAAAACCCATTCTCACCATACTCTCAATCAAAAATTCCCTATCCACATAATCATAAGCTTTCTCCCAATCCAGACCTATTATTACTACCCTCAAGGAAATCCCGAATACGACCATGACCTACCCGCATACTCCTCCCCGGGATACCAAACTGTCCCCCATGTATCACCGACCCCATGACCTTCTTCAGTCTATTACCCAAAATTTTCGCAAAAACCTTGTAATCAGCGCACATCAAAGATATTGCACGGTAAGCACTCAACTCTCTACCCCCCCCCCCTTCTTTGGCACCAAAACTATGACACCCGTACTTTGCGATATGCCCAACTTCCCACTAGTTAACATATGGTCCAATAGCCTAACAAAACACTGCCTAATACACCCCCAATGTGCTCTATAAAAATCATTTGGTATACCGTCTATCCCTGGTGTTTTCCCGGTACTCATCCCGAAAACTGCCTCTTCCACCTCAACCTCACTTATACCAACCTCCAACCCCACTCTATCCTGCTCACTTAAAATGCTATGGAACCCCCCTTCAAAAATACCCTCCCAGGAACCCCCCTCCCTCCAACTCCATTTCTCTCTAAACCAACTATCAGCATAGAGACTCATACTTTCCGTATTGGATAGGACTCGACCCACTGGATACCCTCCCACCCCAGGGCTTGTCTCCAATTGTAGAATGGTGGTTACACTCTGTCGGTTCCGAAATTTACGTAAAACATACCCAGACGGTTTATCACCCCACAAAACATCCTCTAACCCCGCCCTAACCCTAATTGCATCAAACCTATCATTGTGTAATTCAGCTATTCTACTCCGCAGTCTGTCCATATCATCCCTCCTACCACCTCCCCCAACATAACAATCTTGCAACTGTCCCTCCAGATAATTTTGCAACCCAAAACGCCACCTTGCCTCCTCTCGTCCCCTAGCTTTAAAAAAATTCGCTATTCCAGGTTTTGCCTGCATTTCCCACCAATCTAACAGATCTATCTCCCTGTTCCTAGCCTCCCAAAAAGGCAACCACCAATCACTGAAAAAAGGCCCCTCCCCCTCCTCCTTAAGAAGTCTTACATTTAATTTCCAGTACCCAGAATAAATACGCACCACTCCATCCCACATCAAATCTGCTATTACCGCTCTATGATCAGAAAACCCCACATCGAAGGTTTGCACCCTCACAACATCTATACCCTGCTTAATATAAATTCTGTCTAATCGCGCTTCATATCCCCTACGGACGAATGTATGCTCCACTAGGTAACCCCCCCTCCCCACCACATCAACAACCCCAATATCTCGCAATACATCCCTCAGCACACTCAGCACACAACCCGCCCCTCTCGGTTCGACATCACCACTCCTAATCACACAATTCCAATCACCTCCTATTACTGTTATAGCAGGCAAACCTCTCAAGTGATACAGCAATACCTCTCTGACAAAATCTACTTTTACCCTGATATTACTAGTTGCTGGCATGTAAACTCCCACGAAACTAACTCGACTCTCACCCCAGACGCCATCCACCCTCACGATCCTCCCACCCCCCCCTCTTCCCAACCGATGACACGCAAGGGGCTGGTCTCCTTTACCGCAACTGCTACCCCACCTTTCAATTGCAAACCACTGGTTACATACATCCGATATCCTTTCACCCTCAACACACTACCAGCCCTGTGATTATGCTCTTGCAAAAAGCATATGTCAACATCAAACCGCCTTAAAAACCACTCCAACCAAACTTTCTTGACCTCAGTCTTAAGTCCATTAACATTAAGCGTGACACATCTGAAAATTACAGAAGGGTCGGCTTTCCCCTATGCCTCTGGGATTTACCCACTGCACTTTTCATATTACGTGTTCCTTTGCCACTCGAGTTTTCCTGTGCAGTCACCTCCCCCCTCCCTTTCCCAGTTTGCAACTCAGGCACACCTCTACCACTATGTGTCCTCAGCTCCACAACCGCTGCCCATGACTTCTTCCCCGGCCTCTGCCCCGGGGTAATGACCTCATCTATCTCTGATGCCGCAGTTCGTTTCCTAGAACTCACACTTACACACATATCACCCTCAGACAAATCCTCCTGGTGTACCTCCACGGCCACCACATGCTCCCGCCCAATCTTACTCAAGTCTTCCTCAACAATTTGTTGTCCCTCCAAAGTTCCAGCTTCACATGAACTGAGGACACCTTTTGCACAGGGTTCCTCCTCATCCAAAAAATCCTTGATCACATCTGCCAATAACCCATCCTGGGTTGAAGCTTCCTGGACGAAAGTCTCCTCAGATGTCACCTTCAACTCCCCCGACGCCCCTGGGAGAGTGACACATGTCTCCGCCGCCGCCGCCACCTCCCGGTCGACCTCTTCGCTCCAGAGGTCATTCCTCCGGCCTCCCGAGGCATCAGAGCCAGGTACCAAATTACACGACTGTTGAATCACAATTGGAGTGTCGAGAATTCGAGAAGCCCGCCTCCTAGGACACTGAGCTGCCATGTGCTCATAAGAGCTACATAGACGACATGTTTTCCGTTGCCCAGCATAGTACACATAAACCTGTGTTCTACAACCGATCATCGTAACATAGGATGGTATAGGCCTTGTTAAGGTCATTTTAAGGGTGTAAGAACCTTCCGGCATTCCTTCATATGGACCATCCCTCCACACCCCCATTGTTGCAGAATGCACTGTCCCATAACTTCGAAAAAACTCCTGCAGGCCATAAGCCGTAGCCTCGAAGGGTACATTCCGTACCTTCACCCATGTGAAGTACTTAGAGACGTCATGTAACACAACATCCATCGTTGAATTCACACTCATGCGTTGTTCCTGGTAATGCTCGACAATTCTTGTGTAGAAATCGACTCGTAGAAATTTCACAAAGATTCTTGTTAAACCATTAAGGGCGACGCCATACAATTCCTCGTTGGGAATACCATATGTATCCCTGATGATGTTAGGGAGAAGGACGTTCATCGTATCTCCACTTAACGTACCACGAACCAGCTCTATGCAGATAGTATTCACTCTCCGTACTGTATGTTCAGCCATGTTGATATCCCAATGAGCAGCGCACGTCCTCACTACTCAATGGTTGTTGCTGAACTAAGGTAGCTCACCTGAAGACAGCAGAGGGGTGCCGAGACACAACCGCACTCCACCGTGGTCAGGCAGCGAATGACATTAGGGTGTCAGAACACTTTTGTCTGTTGTAATCATTTTTGTAAGGGTGAATTGGGAATTTGTGATTTAACTCATTTTGTGTACCTTTTAATATAATTTCCACCTTTTATTGTAGTGTTTTGAATAAAAAAAAAAAAAAAAAAAAAAAAAACTTTATCTCTAGGTGTTCCAACCTTCCAGAGAGACTTGACCTGGTAACCAAACCTAATTTATCTCCCGGTGATCCAACCTTCCAGAGACACTTGACCTGGTGACCTGTGAGGGAAAAGTTCAATAGATAGGAGTAGCGAGGGAGTATATAGTAACAATAGTTTCATTGCCGGCTACTTGTTAAGGTAGGGCAAGTCAAGCTCCCGCTGTTCCCGCCTTTTTTTCCCCCTCCCCAAAAGCGATAGTTTCATTGCCGGCTACTTATTTTTTTTTTTTATATTTTATTTAAAACATTACAATACAAGGTGGAAATTATATTAAAAGGTACACATAATGAGTTAAATCACAAATTCCCAATTCACCCTTACAAAAATGATTACAACAGACGAAGTGTTCTGACACCCTAATACCACACACCATGTACACCCAGTTATACCAGAGTTATATACCTGTGAAGGCTGAAACTTTTGACACAATTTCACCCCTCCCCCTCCCGCCAAATATAACCATCACCAACCTGACTGCATCTTAACTTAACATTAAAGGATACATAGGAATTACACTATCATGAGTGATACAGTAACATCTTAGACACAAAATATTAATAACAATGAAATGGGATACATGTCATTACTTAACACAATGACACCTCAACCTGGTGAAAGAAAACCCCAAAAGCTTAATTTTCTAAGAAGGTTGCAATATTGAATGTCAACTCTCAAAGGCAACTTATGTGCAGTCTTAGCATGTAAACCCTATTCATGCAACATAGTATATAAATAAGACTGTATATTATGAAAAACATCACAGAATACAAAGGTATAAAGTATAAACCCCAGCCATGTAGCGGCTACACACAAAAAAATCCACATACTTCCCTAACACAGACAAAACAAAACAAAATTTTTGTGACAACTGCACCTAAACACAACTCACATCATATGACGTAAGACTGCTATGTACATAGATAACAACATAATAATATGACTTAATACTGCTATGTACATAGATAACATAATAATATGACTTAAGACTGCTATGTACATAGATAACAACATAATAATATGACTTAAGACTGCTATGTACATAGATAACAAAATAATAATATGACTTAAGACTGCTATGTACATAGATAACAACATAATAATATGACTTAAGACTGCTATGTACATAGATAACAACATAATAATATGACTTAAGACTGCTATGTACATAGATAACAACATAATAATATGACTTAAGACTGCTGTGTACATAGATAACAACATAATAATATGACTTAAGACTGCTATGTACATAGATAACAACATAATAATATGACTTAAGACTGCTATGTACATAGATAACATAATAATAAATCTAATTTGAATGGATCACAGTTGATCAATCAGCCTTCACATATCAGGCGTTAGAGAATAATTCTCATAGTACAAGTCCAACTTGCATGTAGTCCCATCTCGCTACATACAATAATATGCGTATTATCTACACATAATACTAACACACTGGACAAGCAACTGTCCATCACTTCCAATCAATATGCTGCCCTACCCTCGCTATGCACAGTGATGTAGGCAACCCCCCCCCCCTTGAATACCTTATCCATCATCACTACTACCTTGAAAGAACAGGAGTACTATATGAATAGTGTATAGTCCATGTCACACAAAAAAACTGGCCAGCTCCACAGGTGCCAGCACCCGTGGTTCACATATTCACTCACGCATCATTCATCCAACACTCACGCAAACATTTGTTGTCATCCATTACCAGGGAGGCGACCCTGTTTTCACCCATGACTTCCCTACCCCAACAACACTTTCCAATCGTACCCTCCCCTCCCTCGTATATTACAAGTCTAATAAAACCTGTAACGTAAGTTGCCTATATCCCTCTGAAAAATCCTTCACCCACCTCCTCCCATAAATTTCCTTATTTCTGCATACCGTTTTATAGAACGTTACCGCTAGCACCCTCCTCTTCACCTCAGTAACCTGTTTCCCCCGCAATCCCCACACTATATAGATATAATCTGCCATAATGTATCCCACAGCTCTGATTACACTTTCCTCCCAACCCCCCACGTCGAGACTTAATGCTCTCAATACAGAAATTCCTTTACCTCCTATCCTATTTATCACCCTACTTAACCACCCCTTGACACTCCTCATTCCATCACAAAAATATACTACATGAAAAGCCGACTCCTCCCCACCACATATCCCACACTCCCCCCCGTCAACGACGCGTCTATCCCGTAGAACCACACCCGACGGTAAAATGCCGTGCAGAAAACGATACATGACATCCCGAACACGAGGTTGCAACCTCATCCTACTCAACCTATTCCATATACTTCCCCATGCATACATGGGGAAAATTCCCTCTACAGGCGCTACAACCCTCCCGGCTAACAATCTACACAACCTACCTATTTTAACCTTTGCTGGCTCTCGATCCCACGCCAGAGCCCTCAACACAGTTTCACACTCATGCAACTCAACTCCTGTATACATCCATTATGGATCCTGGCCAAACCCCCCCCCACCCACACTTTCCCTCATCACCACCCTTTTAATGAAGACACATTTGACCCTCCGCTTTAAGTCCAGCAATCCCAGCCCCCCCTTACTTACAGGTAACATTACCACATCCCTTTTAATCCAATCACAGCTCGAACCCCACAAGAATTTAAAAACCTTCCTAGGTATGTTCGTTATTGCTGGCCCAGTTAATGGGAACACGGCTGCCACGTGCCATACTTTGCTATACAGTAAGATATTAATAGCAATGGCACGCTGCACAAGGGTCAAATGATAAGGTCGCAATGCACCCAAGCGTCCCTGAATCCTTTCTACCATCCTAATCGAGTTTTCCGTGCGTGCCATAGTTAGATCGTCTGCATAAATCAGACCGCAAATTTTTAACGAATTCACCTGCCTCCCCACAACTGCACTACCCCAATCAACCCTACCGGCCCAAGCCCCTAACCCCATAACCATGGATTTATCTGAATTTACCCTCATACCAGTTGCCCCTGCGAACATTTTTACTACCCCGTCTAATGTGTCCATTGACATCCCCTCCCTGATCAGAACAGTTGTATCATCCACATACCCAATTAAAACTGGCCAAACCCTCGCAACCTCACACCCTGGTCCCTCTACGTGACACATACGCTGCTCCACCAATCTATAAAAGGGGTCCTGTATGCACGCAAACAATAATTGTGACATAGGACACACCTGCCTAATTCCCCTACCCATTACAATCTCCTCACCCAATCGACCATTAATCTGTACCCTCGCTATTGCACCTCCATACAACGCCTCAACCCAACCCACTATTTCATCCCCAAACCCCTGACCCCTGAGGATGGCTTTTAATGCTTTCCTATCCACTCTATCGTATGCCCCTTGCCAATCGAGCGCCACCAAACCTCCCTCCCTCCCCCCTCCCCTTTTGCCTCCACGAAATCCCTAAGTAACCCATGCCCCTCCACCATGGACCTCCCTGGCAAACCAAACTGAGTTTTTGATACTACCCGCCCCACCACACACTTGACCCGATTTCCCAAAATCTTCGCAAACAATTTATAATCTGCGCATAACAACGAGATCGCCCGGTAATCCCGAAGGGTATGCTGCCCCTTACCTTTCAGTACCAATACAACGACAGCCGTTGCCTGCTTCTCACCCAGCTCACCTCTCTCCTTCATGCAATTTAATAACCTAACCAAAAAACGCCTCATTAATTCCCAATGCTGCTGATAAAACTCTGCCGGGAGTCCATCAATTCCCGGTGCTTTGCCCTTTCGCATTCCACTTAAAGCCCTCCATATTTCTCCCTCAGTTATTTCCCCACCCAGTGCTTCCCTATCACTGTTACGCAACTGACATACCACACTCCCACACACCTGTTCTAAAACCCCATCCTCTACCCCTTCTCGTTGCCAGTACTTCTCATACCACTTGTCAGCAAACGCCCCCATTCCTTCCGTAGCTTGTATGACCTGCCCCTCCCTGTACCCTCCTATCGACTCATGAACCTCCAACCATGGAATAGTCATTGCCTGCTGTCTTTGTTTCTGCCTACGCAATACGCACGATGAAGGTCTATCGCCCCATAACACCTCTTCCACCCCCGCCTGTACCCGCAACGCTTGGAACCTCTCATCCTGTACCTCACGCAGTCTCCCTTTAATTGCCATAATATCATCCATGGGATAATTGCCCGCCACTGCCCCCCTCGCATAGCAACCCCGTAATCTATCCTCCAAATAGTTAGCAAGCCCATATTTTAAAGAATTGATACGTTTCCCTTCCTTTACGTAATATTGCTTAATCCGTTCTTTAGCCACACCATCCCACCACATCACCACATCCTCTACCCCATTTATCTCTGCACTTAACCCCTCCCACAGCGTTGCAAATCCCTCTATCCCCTCCTCATCACCTAACACACTTGTATTTAATTTCCAATAACCCCTAGATATACCTGCTAGTGACTCCCACGCCACCTCTGCTACTACCGCCCGATGATCCGAATAAGCTACTTCTATTGTACGGAAAAATGTCAACCCAACCCCTTGAGATATATACAGCCTATCCAACCTAGCAGCATAACCCCGTCTTACAAAAGTGTGTTCTACCTCCCACGCCCCTCCTCCAACCGCATCCCGCAACTGAATATCTCTCAAAAGATCTCGCAAGGCCGCCGACACGTGCCCCGCCCCTTTTGGTTCCACGTCAGCCCTCCTAATAACGCAGTTCCAGTCCCCACCAACGACGGCCACTGTAGGTAACCCACGTAAGAAGAAAACTAGTTCTTCACATACAAAATCCCTTTTTACCCTCACATCACTTTCTGCTGGTGCATACACACTTACAAAAGAAACCCTCTGCCCCATCCACCACCCATCCACGCGCAATATTCTTCCCCCCATCCCCCCTCACTTCTTAGCAACACAAACGGGCTCGCCTCCCTGATCAATATCCCCACACCACCTTTCAGACGTGCAGATGGCAGAGTCATAACCTGAAACCCCTCCACCTCGAGCACTCTTCCCTCCTTGAAATTGTGTTCTTGCAGGAACACTACATCCACCCTATATTTATACAGAAACATTCGAAACCATTCCTTCTTCACACTATTACACAATCCATTGACGTTCACAGTCATACACCTAAGGCCTCTTTATAGTTTCCAACCCTTCCTCCTCTCTTCATTCATCCCAGGGCCTCCTGCCCCAGAGCCAGCACAAGGCTTCACACCATCAACCCCCCCCCCCTTTTTTGCGATGCCTCTTATCATGACTACTTCGACAGTGCTCTTCCTTCCTCCCAGACCTCTGCGCCGGCGTCAGGACATCATCTGAGTCTGACGCCGCCGCTCTCTTCCTCGTGATGCCCTCTACATCCATGTTATCTTCTGAGGTTCCCTCACGATGAACCTCAACCTCCACCACGCCCCGTTCCACAGCACACGGCGACAACTCTCTCTTACTAGTTGGCCCGTCAACCCTGCTATGTTTTTTATCCTTACATTCCTCTACAGGCAACGCCGTGCCTCTCACCAGCTCAGGAACAACATCCTCTGCAGGCGGTGTCAATGTCCTTAACACTTCCTGAAGCTCTTCCTCTAGAGCCTGCACCTCCTCCTGCACTTGCACTTCTGTACTTTTCCTTTGTGTAGTAACAGATCCTTTTACATCACAGCTTACCTCACACATGCCAGTCTCCTCTTTGGAATCCTCCACCTCTTCACTCCACAAGCGCCCAGGCCCTTGCTTTCGCACTGGGCTCTCAACAGCTATCACGCTGGTAACTGGTGCTTCACCAGTTTGCGCTGGCACCCTCCTCAGCTTCACGCACTCTGCCGCCATATGGTCGTACGCCCCACATATTCTGCACGTACGTCTCTGTCCGGCATACGATACCATAACTTGCGTCCTGAAGTCCTCCAACACGACGTAAGATGGTATGGGATGTCTCAGAGTCATCTTCAGGGAAAAGGTACCCTCCGGACGTCCCATGTAAGCACCTGCCGTCCACTTGCCCTTTTGTGCCAGATGTACGGTCCCATATGTCTCAAAAACACTCCTTACGTCAGCCTCATCTGCCTCAAATGGGACATTACGTATCTTAACCCACGTAAAGTGGCGAGATACGTCGATCAAACGCACCTTCACAGCTGGAGTAGCGTCAAGACTCACGTCTTGGAATCTCGTCACCAGAGACTCATACACGGACGTGGAATTCAATTTGACGAAGATTCTATAAGCCCCATTCAGGGCTACACCATACACCTCATCGTCCTGGATTCCATAGGTCTCCCTAATGATTGTTGGGAGTAAGACTTGCACTGAAGAGGGTGAAATCGCCCCACGAAGCAGCTCAATACCAATGGTATTTACGCGCCTCCTCACACTCAGCGCCATGTTGATACAAGGTAGCTCGCCTGAAACAGCAGAGGGGTGCAGCGCACAACCTCACTCGACCGTGGTCAGGCAGCGAATGTGGCTACTTATTAAGGTAAGGTAAGTCTAGCTCCCGCTATTCCCGCCTTTTTTCCCCCACCCCGAAAGTGATAGTTTGATTGCCGGCTGCTTGTTAAGGTAGGGTCAGTCTAGCTTCCACTATCCCTTCCCCTCCTTCTCCCCCCCCCGAAAGGTGACGTGTGGGCTCCGGTCCAAACAGTAATCACTAGACTCACAGCTCCCAGCACTACTTTAAGTACATGCCTGCCTTGTATTCTAGTGGATTTATTATTTGAAAGCTTCACTTTTGACCAATAATAAACTTAGTCTTTTCAGCCTTGCTCTAAGTTGACTGTTGTAATAATCACCACCTCTTTTAGGTATTGTACTTATCATGGAGAGTGATTTCTTAAGCAGTGGGTAACCTGTCTATCTTTCCAGCTTGGATGACAGAGAGGGTCACCTGCCAATCAACGAGCAGAATTGATGGAGATGGACTAACGTCCTGAGACTTCCCCTTTTTGGATTTAATTACCTGTGCACCTGTATGAAGTAGCAGGATATAACCCCTCATCATTGCAGTGGAAAGAAACCTGCTTTCCTGTCATCTGGACGGATTATTGACGGCTAGAAAATCTGTGAAGAACGAGCGGGTGGGTTGCCATCAACACCTGCGACCCCCCCCCCCCACATCATCGGTAACGGCTACGATTTCAAACAACACGCAGTGTCACCAACACCAGACACCCAAGTTTTATATTAGCGTTGAATTCAGTTATCATTTATATTTTTCATTTTTTCGTTTTCTTTAATGTAGGATGAATATTTCATATTTAAGTGTTTTATATTTTATATTTTCTAAATAATAAAGTGTTTATGTTTGTCAGTTTTTATTCTTTTTCTTTTGTAATAAAGTTGGTAGAATTACCGACAATATGTAAAGTAAAAGGACACAAGTGCAACTAATGTGACATTTATTGTGGCAACGTTTCGCTCTCCAGGAGCTTTATCAAGCCATTACAAACAATACATGGACACAGAGGGTATATAAAGGCTCAGAGTGAGGTGAATACTAGTGAGGTACCATTTCGATGTTCACTAGTGGTAGTAGTAGTAGTAGTAGTAGTGGTAGTGACAAAAGTAATACAATATGGTAGAGCAATTAATTCGTACATGAGTAAAAGGATATAAAAGCTATTTCTTGGGTAACATGAAAATAGGTTGGACAAATATAAACTGGAATGAGGCAGGTTGTTTCAGTGTTCACTCTCTGTGCTTTGTGTAGTATAACAGGAGAGACTATGTGATGGCAGGGTTTACTGTTTTCAGGAGGATTCTTGCTAAGACTTCGGAGATGGTGAAGCTGCCGTTGTTTTGTTTAATTGTATTCGAAACAGCGATCAGTGCTGATTCAAGGCACTTGCGTGTGCGGAAATTAGTTTCTTTTATCACTAATTGGGCGTCTCTGAATTTCATAAGATGACTGGTGGAATTTCGGTGTTGTACACAGGCGTTGTTTAAGTTGTCGTTCCTACATGCGTATATGTGTTCATTGAGGCGGGTGTCGAGGTTTCTTGCTGTTTCACCTACGTAGATCTTGTCACAGCCTCCACAGGGTATAGTGTAAACTCCTGCATTGACTGGTTCGTGGTGCTTGGGTTTTGTCCTGGTTAGATCCTTTATTGAAGTGGTAGAAGCGATGGCGACTCTGGTGTTAGCTTGT
Organism: Cherax quadricarinatus; assembly: GCF_038502225.1. Classification (NCBI taxonomy): domain Eukaryota; kingdom Metazoa; phylum Arthropoda; class Malacostraca; order Decapoda; family Parastacidae; genus Cherax; species Cherax quadricarinatus. The sequence goes on along the minus strand of NW_027196014.1, from coordinate 96,726 downwards.
GAAAGTACTTTTGAGACGTTTAGTGCAACCTGGCTGTTGGGAAGAATTATAACTTTGTTGGGAGCGGTGTTGATGCGTGGAGAATTGATGATCTGAAGAGCTCTTTTCTTGCAGTCTTTGATGGAAAAAAGAAGGAAATTGTAACTCAGTGAATGTTTGGTGAATGTAAGTACATTCCTCGTCAAGAAACTCAGGACTACAAATTCGGTATGCTCTTAGGAAAAACCCGATGATGATGCCTCTTTTGGTCTTGGTATCTTGACTGGAATAGAAGTGTGTGAGATCATTTTTATTGGTGGGTTTCCGATAAACTTGAAATCTTAGGTTGTTGTCTACTTTGTGAATGAGGACGTCGAGGAAAGGTAGCTTGTCATTGGACTCTTCTTCTAGTGTAAACTGAATCGCTGGTTCAACTGCGTTGAGCCTTGCCTGAAGATCCCGTACATCAAAACGTTTTGGAGTTATTACGAGGACATCGTCCGCGTCACTTGGTTACGTTACGTGGACGATGTCCTCCTGTGGAGGCTGTGACAAGATCTACGTAGGTGAAACAGCAAGAAACCTCGACACCCGCCTCAATGAACACATATACGCATGTAGGAACGACAAGTCATCTTATGAAATTCAGAGACGCCCAATTAGTGATAAAAGAAACTAATTTCCGCACACGCAAGTGCCTTGAATCAGCACTGATCGCTGTTTCGAATACAATTAAACAAAACAACGGCAGCTTCACCATCTCCGAAGTCTTAGCAAGAATCCTCCTGAAAACAGTAAACCCTGCCATCACATAGTCTCTCCTGTTATACTACACAAAGCACAGAGAGTGAACACTGAAACAACCTGCCTCATTCCAGTTTATATTTGTCCAACCTATTTTCATGTTACCCAAGAAATAGCTTTTATATCCTTTTACTCATGTACGAATTAATTGCTCTACCATATTGTATTACTTTTGTCACTACCACTACTACTACTACTACTACTACCACTAGTGAACATCGAAATGGTACCTCACTAGTATTCACCTCACTCTGAGCCTTTATATACCCTCTGTGTCCATGTATTGTTTGTAATGGCTTGATAAAGCTCCTGGAGAGCGAAACGTTGCCACAATAAATGTCACATTAGTTGCACTTGTGTCCTTTTACTTTACATCTTTTTCTATTCATTAATTTTCCTGAGGAGGAGCCAGCCTTAGTAATACTGACTGAAGTTGTTACAGGGCTGAGTAAGCCTTCACATGACCAAACGTACTTTATCTCCCGGTGATCCAACCTTCCAGAGACACTTGACCTGGTGACCAAACCTACTTTATCCCGGTGTTCCAACCATCCAGAGAGACTTGACCTGGTGACCAAACGTACTTTATCTCCCGGTGATCCAACCTTCCAGAGACACTTGACCTGGTGACCAAACCTACTTTATCCCGGTGTTCCAACCATCCAGAGAGACTTGACCTGGTGACCAAACCTACTTTATCTCCCGGTGATCCAACCTTCCAGAGACACTTGACCTGGTGACCAAACCTACTTTATCCCGGTGTTCCAACCATCCAGAGAGACTTGACCTGGTGACCAAACCTACTTTATCTCCAGGTGTTCCAACCTTCCAGAGAGACTTGACCTGGTGACCAAACCTACTTTATCCCGGTGTTCCAACCATCCAGAGAGACTTGACCTGGTGACCAAACCTACTTTATCTCCAGGTGTTCCAACCTTCCAGAGAGACTTGACCTGGTGACCAAACCTACTTTATCTCCCGGTGTTCCAACCTTCCAGAGAGACTTGACCTGGTGACCAAACCTACTTTACATCCCGGTGATCCAACTTTCCAGAGAGACTTGACCTGGTGACCAAACCTACTATATCTCCCGGTGATCCAACCTTCCAGAGACACTTGACCTGGTGACCAAACCTACTTTACATCCCGGTGATCCAACTTTCCAGAGAGACTTGACCTGGTGACCAAACCTACTATATCTCCCGGTGATCCAACCTTCCAAAGACACTTGACCATATCAGAATATACAGAACAACCACTGTAAGAAAAGAGAAAACTTCTCAGCGCATTCGTTATTTCTCAAGTGATTTTTCAGTGGTTTATTTTTTCTTGCTTATTGTGATATTACCTGTGTACTGTGATCTTATTGTATATCAGAATATATAATTACTTTTCTAGTCTCAGTGTGATAAGTGGATTTTACTAAGTCTTGGTGGTAAGTGGACTGTACTATGTCAAGTGGTGGTGGTAGTTGGACTGCACTATGTCAAGTGGTTGTCGTAAGTGGACTGTACTATGTCAAGTGGTGGTTGTAAGTGGACTGTACTATGTCAAGTGGTTGTGGTAAGTGGACTGTACTATGTCAAGTGGTGGTGGTAGGTGGACTGTACTATGTCAAGTGGTGGTGGTAAGTGGACTGTACTATATCAAGTGGTGGTGGTAGTTGGACTGCACTATGTCAAGTGGTTGTCGTAAGTGGACTGTACTATGTCAAGTGGTTGTGGTAAGTGGACTGTATTATGTCAAGTGGTTGTGGTAAGTGGACTGTACTATGTCAAGTGGTGGTGGTAAGTGGACTGTACTATGTCAAGTGGTGGTGGTGGTAGGTGGACTGTACTATGTCAAGTGGTTGTGGTAAGTAGACTGTACTATGTCAAGTGGTGATGGTAGTTGGACTGCACTATGTCAAGTGGTTGTCATAAGTGGACTGTACTATGTCAAGTGGTTGTTGTAAGTGGACTGTACTATGTCAAGTGGTTGTGGTAAGTGGACTGTACTATGTCAAGTGGTGGTGGTAAGTGGACTGTACTATGTCAAGTGGTGGTGGTGGTAGGTGGACTGTACTATGTCAAGTGGTTGTGGTAAGTAGACTGTACTATGTCAAGTGGTGGTGGTAGGTGGACTGTATTATGTCAAGTGGTTGTGGTAAGTGGACTGTACTATGTCAAGTGGTTGTGGTAAGTGGACTGTACTATGTCAAGTGGTTGTGGTAAGTGGACTGTACTATGTCAAGTGGTTGTGGTAAGTGGACTGTACTATGTCAAGTGGTTGTGGTAAGTGGACTGTACTATGTCAAGTGGTTGTGGTAAGTGGACTGTACTATGTCAAGTGGTTGTGGTAAGTGGACTGTACTATGTCAAGTGGTGGTGGTAAGTGGACTGTACTATGTCAAGTGGTGGTGGTGGTAGGTGGACTGTACTATGTCAAGTGGTTGTGGTAAGTAGACTGTACTATGTCAAGTGGTGGTGGTAGGTGGACTGTACTACGTCAAGTGGTTGTGGTAAGTAGACTGTACTATGTCAAGTGGTTGTTGTAAGTGGACTGTACTATGTCAAGTGGTTGTGGTAAGTGGACTGTACTATGTCAAGTGGTTGTGGTAAGTGGACTGTACTATGTCAAGTGGTTGTGGTAAGTGGACTGTACTATGTCAAGTGGTGGTGGTAAGTGGACTGTACTATGTCAAGTGGTGGTGGTGGTAGGTGGACTGTACTATGTCAAGTGGTTGTGGTAAGTAGACTGTACTATGTCAAGTGGTGGTGGTAGGTGGACTGTACTACGTCAAGTGGTTGTGGTAAGTAGACTGTACTATGTCAAGTGGTTGTTGTAAGTGGACTGTACTATGTCAAGTGGTTGTGGTAAGTGGACTGTACTATGTCAAGTGGTGGTGATAAGTGGACTGTACTATGTCAAGTGGTGGTGGTAGGTGGACTGGACTATGTCAAGTGGTTGTGGTAAGTGGACTGTACCATGTCAAGTGGTGGTGGTAGGTGGACTGTACTAGGTCAAGTGGTTGTGGTAAGTGGACTGTATTATGTCAAGTGGTTGTGGTAAGTGGACTGTACTATGTCAAGTTGTGGTGGTAAGTGGACTGTACTATGTCAAGTGGTGGTGGTAGGTGGACTGTACTAGGTCAAGTGGTGGTGGCAGGTGGACTGTACTATGTCAAGTGGTGGTGGTAAGTGAACTGTACTATGTCAAGTGATGGTGGTAAGTGGACTGTACTATGTCATGTGGTGGTGCTAAGTGGACTGTACTGTCAAGTGGTGGTGGTAGTTGGACTGTACTATGTCAAGTGGTTGTGGTTAGTGGACTGCACTATGCCAAGTGGTTGTGGTAAGTGGACTGTACTATGTCAAGTGGTGGTGGTAGGTGGACTGTACTAGGTCAAGTGGTGGTGGTAGGTGGACTGTACTATGTCAAGTGGTGGTGGTAAGTGGACTGTACTATGTCAAGTGATGGTGGTAAGTGGACTGTACTATGTCATGTGGTGGTGGTAAGTGGACTGTACTATGTCAAGTGGTGGTGGTAAGTGAACTGTACTATGTCAAGTGGTTGTGGTAAGTGCACTGTGCTATGTCATGTGGTGGTGGTAAGTGGACTGTACTATGTCAAGTGGTGGTAGTAGGTGGACTGTACTATGTCAAGTGGTTGTGGTAAGTGGACTGCACTATGCCAAGTGGTTGTGGTAAGTGGACTGTACTATGTCAAGTGGTGGTGGTAAGTGGACTGTACTATGTCAAGTGGTGGTGGTAAGTGGACTGTACTATGTCATGTGGTGGTGGTAGGTGGACTGTACTATGTCAAGTGGTGGTGGTAAGTGGACTGTACTAGGTCAAGTGGTTGTGGCAAGTACTAGGTCAAGTTGTGGTGCTGGAGCCAAACAATATACAAAACTTCAAGAACAGATTTTCTGTCCCTGTAGACCAGAAATGAATAAAACCTGTAGTAGGTTGGTAGTCAGCAACCACCCAGGGAAGTACTACCGTCCTGCCAGATGACTGTGAAACAGAAACCTGTAACTGTTTTACTTGATGGTAGGATTGCTGGTGTCTTTTTCTGTCTCATAAACATGCTAGATAACAGGGATATCTTGCTACTCCTACTTACACTTTGGTCACACTTCACAGACACGCACATGCATATATATATACATACATCTAGGGTTTTTCTCCTTTTTTCTACATAGCTTTTGTTCTTCTTCATTTCTTCTATTGTCCATGGGGGAATGGAAAACAATCTTTCCTCCATAAGCCATGCGTGTCGTATGAGGCGACTAAAATGCCGGGAGCAATGGGTTAGTAACCCCTTCTCGTGTAAACCTTTGCTAAAAAAGAGAAGAAGAAAAACTTTATAAAACTGGGATGCTTGAATGTGCGTGGATGTAGTGCGGATGACAAGAAACAGATGATTGCTGATGTTATGAATGAAAAGAAGTTGGATGTCCTGGCCCTAAACGAAACAAAGTTGAAGGGGGTAGGGGAGTTTCGGTGGGGGGAAATAAATGGAATTAAATCTGGAGTATCTGAGAGAGTTAGAGCTAAGGAAGGGGTAGCAATAATGTTGAAGGATCAGTTATGGAAGAAGAAAAGAGAATATGAATGTGTAAATTCAAGAATTATGTGGATTAAAGTAAAGGTTGGATGCGAAAAGTGGGTCATAATAAGCATGTATGCACCTGGAGAAGAGAGGAATGTAGAGAAAAGTGAGAGATTTTGGGAGATGTTAAGTGAATGTATAGGAACCTTTGAACCAAGTGAGTAATTGTGGTAGTGGACCTAAATGCAAAAGTAGGAGAAACATTGGAGGGAATATTTTGAGGAATTGTTAAATGTTGATGAAGATAGGGAAGCTGTGATTTCGTGTATAGGGCAAGGAGGAATAACATCTTGTAGGAGTGAGGAAGAGCCAGTTGTGAGCGTGGGGAAAGTTCGTGAGACAGTAGGTAAAATGAAAGGGCGTAAAGCAGCTGGGATTGATGAGATAAAGATAGAAATATTAAAAGCAGGTGGGGATATAGTTATGGAGTGGTTGGTGCTATTATTTAATAAATGTATGGAAGAGGGTAAGGTACCTAGGGATTGGCAGAGAGCATGCATAGTTCCTTTGTATAAAGGCAAAGGGGACAAAAGAGAGTGTAAAATTTGTAGGGGGATAAGTCTGTTGAGTATACCTGGTAAAGTGTATGGTAGAGTTATTATTGAAAGAATTAAGACTAAGACGGAGAATAGGATAGCAGATGATCAAGGAGACTTTAGGAAAGGTAGGGGGTGTGTGGACCAGGTGTTTACAGTGAAACATATAAGTGAACAGCATTTAGATAAAGCTAAAGAGGTTTTTGTTGCATTTATGGATTTGGAAAAGGCGTATGACAGGGTGGATAGGGGGGCAATGTGGCAGATGTTGCAGGTATATGTTATAGGAGGTAGGTTACTGAAAGCAGCGAAGAGTTTTTACGAGGATGGGGAGGCTCAAGTTAGGGTATGTAGGAAAGAGAGAGATTATTTCCCAATAAAAGTAGGCCTTAGACAAGGATGTGTGATGTCACCGTGGTTGTTCAATATATTTATAGATGGGGATGTAAGGGAAGTAAATGCGAGGGTTTTAGCAAGAGGCGTGGAGTTAAAAGATAAAGAATCACACATAAAGTGGGAGTTGTCACAGTTGCTCTTTGCTGATGACACTGTGCTCTTGAGAGATTCTGAAGAGAAGTTGGAGAGGTTGGTGGATGAATTAGGTAGGGTATGTAAAAGAAGAAAATTAAAAGTGAATACAGGAAAGAGTAAGGTTATGAGGATAACAAAAAGACTAGGTGATGAAAGATTGGATATCAGATTGGAGGGAGAGAATATGGAGGAGGTGAATGTATTCAGATATTTGGGAGTGGAGCGGATGGGTCTATGAAAGATGAGGTGAATCATAGAATTGATGAGGGGAAAAGGGTGAGTGGTGCACTTAGGAGTCTCTGGAGACAAAGAACTTTGTCCTTGGAGGCAAAGAGGGGAATGTATGAGAGTATAGTTTTACCAACGCTCTTATATGGGTGTGAAGCATGGGTGATGAATGTTGCAGCAAGGAGAAGGCTGGAGGCAGTGGAGATGTCATGTCTGAGAGCAATGTGTGGTGTGAATATAATGCAGAGAATTCGTAGTTTGGAAGTTAGGAGGTGCGGGATTACCAAAACTGTTGTCCAGAGGGCTGAGGAAGGGTTGTTGAGGTGGTTCGGACATGTGGAGAGAATGGAGCGAAACAGAATAACTTCAAGAGTGTATCAGTCTGTAGTGGAAGGAAGGCGGGGTAGGGGTCGGCCTAGGAAAGGTTGGAGGGAGGGGGTAAAGGAGGTTTTGTGTGCGAGGGGCTTGGACTTCCAGCAGGCATGCGTGAGCGTGTTTGATAGGAGTGAATGGAGACATGGTTTTTAATACTTGACGTGCTGTTGGAGTGTGAGCAAAGTAACATTTATGAAGGGGTTCAGGGAAACCAGCAGGCCGGACTTGAGTCCTGGAGATGGGAAGCACAGTGCCTGCACTCTGAAGGAGGGGTGTTAATGTTGCAGTTTAAAAACTGTAGTGTAAAGCACCCTTCTGGCAAGACAGTGATGGAGTGAATGATGGTGAAAGTTTTTCTTTTTCGGGCCACCCTGCCTTGGTGGGAATCGGCCAGTGTGATAAAAAAAAAAAAAAAAAAAAAATGTAAAAGATAAAAATTAAAAGACAAAGAACTTTGTCCTTGGAGGCAAAGAAGGGAATGTATGAGAGTACAGTTTTACTAATGCTCTTATATGGGTGTGAAGCATGGGTGATGAATGTTGCAGCGAGGAGAAGGCTGGAGGCAGTGGAGATGTCATGTCTGAGGGCAATGTGTTGTGTGAATATAATGCAGAGAATTCGTAGTTTGGAAGTTAGGATGAGGTGCAGGATTACCAAAACTGTTGTCCAGAGGGCTGAGGAAGGGTTGTTGAGGTGGTTCGGACATGTAGAGAGAATGGAGCGAAACAGAATGACTTCAAGAGTGTATCAGTCTGTAGCGGAAGGGAGGCGGGGTAGGGGTCGGCCTAGGAAAGGTTGGAGGGAGGGGGTAAAGGAGGTTTTGTGTGCGAGGGGCTTGGACTTCCAGCGGGCATGCGTGAGCGTGTTTGATAGGAGTGAATGGAGACAAATGGTTTTTAATATTTGACGTGCTGTTGGAGTGTGAGCAAAGTAACATTTATGAAGGGGTTCAGGGAAACTGGCAGGCCGGACTTGAGTCCTGGAGATGGAAAGTACAGTGCCTGCACTCCGAAGGAGGGGTGTTAATGTTGCAGTTTAAAAACTGTAGTGTAAAGCACCCTTCTGGCAAGACAGTGATGGAGTGAATGATGGTGAAAGTTTTTCTTTTTCGGGCCACCCTGCCTTGTTGGGAATCGGCCAGAGTGTTAATAATAATAAAAATAGACCAGAAATTAATAAAACCGGTAAAAAAGAGTTGTGAAACGGGTCCAGGAACTATGAATAAACTGCTGTAAAAGCAATTTTGTTAAGTAATTCGATGGCAACCGTCTTGTCTGAGTTCTTGTTTGTCTTTACTCACCAGAGTTAACCTTTATATTTCAGTGTTGTTCATGTTAGTGCTGTTCATGTTAATATGGTACATGTCAGTGTTGTTCATGTCAGTGTTGTTCATGTTAATATGGTGCATGTCAGTGTTGTTCATGTTAATATGGTGCATGTCAGTGTTGTTCATGTCAGTGTTGTTCATGTTAATATGGTGCATGTCAGTGTTGTTCATGTTAGTGCTGTTCATGTTAATATGGTGCATGTCAGTGTTGTTCATGTTAGTGCTGTTCATGTTAATATGGTGCATGTCAGTGTTGTTCATGTCAGTGTTGTTCATGTCAGTGTTGTTCATGTCAGGGTTGTTCATGTCAGTGTTGTTCATGTTAGTGTTGTTCATGTCAGTGTTGTTCATGTCAGTGTTGTTCATGTCAGTGTTGTTCATGTCAGTGTTGTTCATGTCAGTGTTGTTCATGTCAGTGTTGTTCATGTCAGTGTTGTTCATGTCAGTGTTGTTCATGTCAGTGTTGTTCATGTCAGTGTTGTTCATGTCAGTGTTTTTCATGTCAGTGTTGTTCATGTCAGTGCTGTTCATGTCAGTGTTGTTCATGTCAGTGTTGTTCATGTCAGTGTTGTTCATGTCAGTGCTGTTCATGTCAGTGTTGTTCATGTCAGTGTTGTTCATGTCAGTGTTGTTCATGTCAGTGTTGTTCATGTCAGTGTTGTTCATGTCAGTGTTGTTCATGTCAGTGTTGTTCATGTCAGTGTTGTTCATGTCAGTGTTGTTCATGTCAGTGTTGTTCATGTCAGTGCTGTTCATGTCAGTGTTGTTCATGTCAGTGTTGTTCATGTCAGTGTTGTTCATGTCAGTGCTGTTCATGTCAGTGTTGTTCATGTCAGTGTTGTTCATGTCAGTGCTGTTCATGTCAGTGTTGTTCATGTCAGTGTTGTTCATGTCAGTGCTGTTCATGTCAGTGTTGTTCATGTCAGTGTTGTTCATGTCAATATTGTACATGTCAGGGTTGTTCATGTCAGTGTTGTTCATGTCAGTGTTGTTCATGTCAGTGCTGTTCATGTCAGTGTTGTTCATGTCAGTGTTGTTCATGTCAATATTGTACATGTCAGGGTTGTTCATGTCAGTGTTCTTCATGTCAGTGTTGTTCATGTCAGTGTTGTTCATGTCAATATTGTACATGTCAGGGTTGTTCATGTCAGTGTTCTTCATGTCAGTGTTGTTCATGTCAGTGTTGTTCATGTCAGTGCTGTTCATGTCAGTGTTGTTCATGTCAGTGTTGTTCATGTCAATATTGTACATGTCAGGGTTGTTCATGTCAGGGTTGTTCATGTCAGTATTGTTCATGTACGACACTGACTATTAGTGCAAAGATATTGTTCTTGGCTATGTTCATTCATCATAGTGAACGTTAATGTTATTCTTGTATGTGTTCATTTAACATAGTGAACATTAATGTTGTCCTTGGTAGTGATAGCCACTTATGCATGTACATGCATATTGATACGTATAAAGATGCTCAAATATTCATAAATACATGTATACATTTAAAAATAATACACACATACATGTATACATTGAAGACTATTCAGTGGAACTTGGATCATTAACTGTCACAGGGAAACACAAAAGGTTGATAATAATGATGATATATTCACCACACCTATGTCCTGACACAAGTCTTTTCCAGATGGTGACCCGTCACTGTTTGCTGAAGGTATGTGGTGACCCGTCACTGTCTCCTGATGGAGTGTGGTGACCCGTCACTGCCTGCTGAAGGTATGTGGTGACCCGTCACTGTCTCCTGATGGAGTGTGGTGACCCGTCACTGTCTGCTGAAGGTATGTGGTGACCCGTCACTGTCTCCTGATGGAGTGTGGTGACCCGTCACTGTCTGCTGAAGGTATGTGGTGACCCGTCACTGTCTCCTGATGGAGTGTGGTGACCCGTCACTGTCTCCTGATGGAGTGTGGTGACCCGTCACTGTCTGCTGAAGGTATGTGGTGACCCGTCACTGTCTCCTGAAGGAGTGTGGTGACCCGTCACTGTCTCCTGAAGGTGTGTGGTGACCCGTCACTGCCTTCTGTAGGTGTGTGGTGACCCGCCACCACACACCGTGTCTGTGTTTGTACACGTGATTTACATATTTGTGTGTACAAGTGTGTGTGTGTGTGTGTGTGTGTGTGTAGCGTTGAGGAAGAAGTGTGAGGTGTGGGTGCGTGTGTATTTGTTTTCATGCTAGAAATACTAAAAAAAAAAAAAGGATTATGTATGGATTGTTGAATAAATGTATGTGTATGTTTGATGCATAGGTTGTGTGTGAGTTACTTTATTTGTGCCTCTGTATGTAGGATGTGTATGTGGAAATACAGAATTAAGTGTATAGAAGAGTGCTCGCTTGTGAACCTTTGTGTATCATGAAAATAAAGAAGATCAGTAACAAGAAAAAAGATAACTGATAACAATTCATTATATTTACCATGCAGTGAACACAAACGTTCACACACCCACACTAATCTACGAACATAAAAACGTTCACAAATACACGTGCACAACTTAATAATTGAACAAGTTAATAACTGACATAGGTAAAATATTAAATATAAATATATGTTCAAAATTATCACTGAGTGGCAAGTTCTTGGTGGACGAACTGGGACAGAGATCTCTCTTGTCTCAGGTAGTCGACGTTCGGGTCTGTCCGGGTGGATGTTATTACAGAGCGCAGATTTTCTGCGTGTCCTCCTCTGTAATAACATCTACCTTTGTATACTGATATTAATACACTTGTGTAGTAATATCATATATGGACAGTACTTCAAGGCTGGCTAAAACTGCTGACCTCAGGGAAGTGGTGAAGGGTGTATACCTGGAACCACGGACCTGGGGTGGGACTTGCTGACCTCAGGGAAGTGGTGAAGGGTGTATACCTGGAACCGCGGACCTGGGGTGGGACTTGCTGACCTCAGAGAAGTGGTGAAGGGTGTATACCTGGAACCACGGACCTTGGGTGGGACATGCTGACCTTAGGGAAGTGGTGAAGGGTGTATACCTGGAACCGCGGGCCTGGGGTGGGACTTGCTGACCTCAGGGAAGTGCTGAAGGGTATATACCTGGAACCACAGACCTAGGGTGGGACTGCTGATCTCAGGGAAGTGGTGAAGGGTGTATACCTGGAACCACGGACCTGGGGTGGGACTGCTGACTTCAGGTAAGTGGTGAAGGGTGTATACCTGGAACCACGGACCTGGGGTGGGACTGCTGACCTCAGGGAAGTGGTGAAGGGTGTATACCTGGAACCACGGACCTGGGGTGGGACTGGGTGAGGCATCAAAAATATCAAAAAGAATTTCCAGAACTTCAAGGGAAGGGAAGACATCCGGGGCCCCACGGATGGACACATGAACCTGGGGAAGGTAGGATAGTGTAGGAAATGAAGAGGGAAATCATCAAAAACACAGTAAGTGGGGGAATGGGTGGACGAACCACTGGCCTCCTCAGAGATAAGTAACCAGACTCTGCCACGATAAGGCCAGTGGTTCGTCTTTAAGGTCCACCCATTCCCCAGCTTACTGTGTTTTTGATGATTTCTCACTTCTTTTCCTACACTATCCTACCTTCCCCAGGTTCATGTGTCCAGGAGTCCATCTGTGTCCCCTTAGATATTCTCCCTTCCCAACTTCCTTTCGTACACTATCCTACCTTCCCCAGGTTCATGTGTCCAGGAGGCTGACATTGGTCGCAAATTTGTGACCTATACTACACCTAGTACTACTAATACTACTACTACTAATAATAAAAATAATGCTCTGTATACAGTGTCCTTTGTTCAAACATAAGTGACATCACACATCCTTGTTTAAGACCCATAGTGACGCATCCACCACCATCAAAGACATTACCAGTAAGGGACACAACAAGGTTCAATCCTCTGCAGGGCTAATGGATAATTGTAGGTGAAACATCCAGAGACCTTCAGACACGTATTTCAGAACACCAATACGCAGCAAGAGTGAATGACTTGAGGAATGTCTGTGTTTTACACCGATAATCCCACAACCATTTAATTGCCTACATAGACGCAAGACTCCTCGCAGGATATTGGAATTATCAGTTATCTGTATATCTAACAATTTCAACCAGAAAAACGGTTTTTACAACATAGCTGAACCCCTTGCTTCGTTATCCTACATAGCAACAAACCTAGCGACCCATGCTGGGCAGGTCTTTCTCAGAATCAACCTCTTCTCAGCAATCTACTTCAACATTCTTCACCTGACCCTTCACGTCACTCTGCTCCCTATATATACTTACGTACCTCTGCTCAAGTAGCTCTGATTGTGACTTAATAAAGCTCACTGTGTGGGCGAAACGTAGTCATTTAACGACTGCATTATACTGTAAGTGTGTCTACTTTTCCATAACTTATCAGTATATATAAGTACATTTTTCAGTCTTAGGTTGTTAAGTGGACGGCACTTGATCAAGTGGTGGCGGAGACAACCACTATACATAGGTTTAAGAGAAGACATGATCGGTTCCTGTAGACCAAAAATCAACAAAATAGATGATAGAGTTAATGAGGCGGATCCAGGAGCTATGAATCAACCACTGTAAATAAAACTGGAGGGCAGCTTAACCTTCTTGTTTGCGTTCTTGCTTCTTTTCACTCATAGTTAACATTAATATAAATGAGAATACCAGTGATGTTTATGTTAGTGTTTATGAACAACACTGACCATTATGATGAATGTTCTATCAAAATGTTCTGTCAAAATGTTCTATCAAGACAGTAAATAGGAATATTATTTTTGTCTAATGCTAGCCCATCATCGTGAACATTATTGTTGTTCTTATATATGTTCATTCACTCTGGTGAACATTAATTTAGTTTCTGCGAGAGTTGTTGTTTAACCAGTGATCATGTTACACCGTCTCAGCTCTATTTACATGTGTGAATTTCATAATGATTTACAAGTGAATGTTGAAGGGGAATTACAGGTGAACATGCAAGGTGAACTGCAGGTGAAGGTATATGGTGAACTACATGTGAAAGTGAAAGACGAACTGCTGGTGAAGATGCAAGACAAAGCACAGGGTCACGTCCTGGACATTGAAGATCTCTGACAGTAAAATCATATATGCTTTAATTTTTAATGGATTTCTAATAAAAGTTCTGTGGACTTTCAGCTGTTGAAAATGTACTGTGTAAAATCAATTTTATTTAGTGTTGCACTTAAGCCAACATATACAGTGAGAAAACATGTCGTATTTACCATTAAGTGAGCAGCTTCTCCGCGTCATTTCTGGCACTGGTTCTTTAAATTCTTGACGTGTTAATTCTTTTTTGAATCTTTGGCTTCTTTAGTTTCAAGAATCAGAATATTTGCTGGCACTTGTAAACGTTATGAAACCTAATTATTTCTACCTGTGTTTGTAGTTCAATATCCACAGGTGATTTAGAGACGTGATTATTTAATAGATGATCAATTTTACGTTATTAATTAACTACAGAACTTCAGGTCTCAGTAATATTGTTCTCTCTCGTTATGAGTAAGAGTATTATTGAATAAAAGTAATGAGTAACAAAAAGGCACAATACCGTGACTTTGTCAATGGTCCAAGTCGGACCGAAACGTTGTCGTAAGCTTCTCTCTTTTATGTGCGGGTTATTTGTGTAAAAGTAATGAGAATAAAAATAGGCTCTCCAGTGCACAGTTTATGATAGTAAAGAAAAGACGATTTGCTGAACAGACTTTTACTGGAAAATTGTTTCCAACTGCGTTGGTCTTTATTAAATTATGACTTGATCAATGTTAACACTCCTTAACAATGTATAATGTGCAATACACTCACATGCACTCTGAACATTCTTTAACAATGTGTAATAATGGGCTCTGCACTCACACTCTGAACATTCTTTAACAATAATGTTCGCTACACTCATAATAACACTCTCGGTGTTAACACTTCAGCTCTATACGTCATTAGTAAGGCCTCACCTAGATTATGCAGCTCAGTTCTGGTCTCCATATTACAGAATGGATATAAATTCGTTAGAAAACACTCAGCGACGAATGATAAAAATAATTCATTGCATTAGAAATCTTCCGTATAAAGAAAGATTGAAGTCCCTTAAATCATATTCACTTGTAAGACGAAGAATGAGGGAGACATGATCGAAGTGTATAAGTGGAAGATGGTATTAGCAAACGGGGTATAAATAAGGTCTTGAGAATCTCTCTCCAAGAGAGAACCCGCAATAATGGATTCAAATCAGACAAGTCTGGATTTAGAAAGGATTTAGGAAAGTATTGGTTTGGAAATAGGGTAGTTGATGAGTGGAACAGTCTGCCTAGTAGGGTTATTGAGGCTAAAACCTTGGGTAGTTTCAAATTTAGGCTGGATAAATACATGAGTGAGAGGGGTTGGATTTGAGTGGAACTTTCACATGAGTTAATAGAATTATCAAAGCTTATTGCTTGGGAAGAACTGAAAATGAGTTGGGCAAATATTCTGTAAGTGGAATAGATTCTGAAGGACTTGCCAAATATGGGCCAACAGGCCTGCTGCAGTGTTCTTCCTTTCTTATGTTCTAATGTTCTTAAGTGTGACTGAAAGTTGCAGCTCCTGATTGTTGCACTTGCACGTACTAAACAAAGCTATCAGCACGACACACTAAACAAAACTATCAGCACGACACTAAACAAAGCTATCAGCACGACACTAAACAAAGCTATCAGCACGACACACTAAACAAAGCTATCAGCACGACACTAAACAAAGCTATCAGCACGACACTAAACAAAGCTATCAGCACGACACACTAGAATAAAGCTACGACAATTACACAATATATAAACTAACACCACTACACACTACATATTCTAACATATTACTTTGTAAGACTTGGACTCTCTTAAGCCAACACGTTCACTATACTACAGTGATATTGTCTTGGTCTTATGATAGAACATATTTACTATACTACAGTGACATTGTCTTGGTCTTATGATAGAACACGTTCACTATACTACAGTGACATTGTCTTGGTCTTATGATAGAACACGTTCACTATACTACAGTGACATTGTCTTGGTCTTATGATAGAACACGTTCACTATACTACAGTGACATTGTCTTGGTCTTATGATAGAACACGTTCACTATACTACAGTGACATTGTCTTGGTCTTATGATAGAACACGTTCACTATACTACAGTGATATTGTCTTGGTCTTATGATAGAACACGTTCACTATACTACAGTGACATTGTCTTGGTCTTATTATAGAACACGTTCACTATACTACAGTGACATTGTCTTGGTCTTATTATAGAACACGTTCACTATACTACAGTGACATTGTCTTGGTCTTATGATAGAACATGTTCACTATACTACAGTGACATTGTCTTGGTCTTATGATAGAACACGTTCACTATACTACAGTGACATTGTCTTGGTCTTATGATAGAACACGTTCACTATACTACAGTGATATTGTCTTGGTCTTATGATAGAACATGTTTACTATACTACAGTGACATTGTCTTGGTCTTATGATAGAATACGTTCACTATACTACAGTGACATTGTCTTGGTCTTATGATAGAACACGTTCACTATACTACAGTGACATTGGCTTGGTCTTATGATAGAACACGTTCACTATACTACAGTGATATTGTCTTGGTCTTATGATAGAACACGTTCACTATACTACAGTGACATTGTCTTGGTCTTATGATAGAACACGTTCACTATACTACAGTGACATTGTCTTGGTCTTATGATAGAACACGTTCACTATACTACAGTGACATTGTCTTGGTCTTATGATAGAACATGTTCACTATACTACAGTGACATTGTCTTGGTCTTATGATAGAACACGTTCACTATACTACAGTGACATTGTCTTGGTCTTATGATAGAACACGTTCACTATACTACAGTGACATTGTCTTGGTCTTATGATAGAACACGTTCACTATACTACAGTGACATTGTCTTGGTCTTATGATAGAACATGTTTACTATACTACAGTGACATTGTCTTGGTCTTATGATAGAACACGTTCACTATACTACAGTGACATTGTCTTGGTCTCATGAAAAAACAAATTTAATTGTTGACAGTGCTAAACAGGCTGTTATTTTTGTACAAGAGGCACTTCTAACGATCTTCACTGGACCCTCCATTATTATTTATGACAGATTGTTGTCACCTGTCTGCTACAGGTCTGCTACATCTCTGATGTAGAAGTCTCAGATACTCTGAGATCTAGGAGCACTGGTATTAAACATGGTGACCTGGTTATGTCAGAAAACTTTGTGTATGGTCAACATAAAACGTCTGTGATACAGAGATGGAGAAACAGGCTATGATATCATTGTCTGTGACAGAACAATGTTGTTGTCACTTGTAAACTTCCCAAACCTGCCTGTTCTACATGTATGTTATGTATGTTATTGTATTTTTATTGTGTTATTCAGCTGTTCATATGTGTTACAGCACTGTATTATGTGTTACTTTCTGTTTTTGGATATTTTACTGTTGTGCTTTTTTGTATGCTACTCATATACCACTTTGTGTGTTATTTTATCTTTCTTATATTCTCATATAGTATTGTTTTATGTTGTAACGATTATGTATGGTAAAGGTTCCAAGAACTCCAAACTTTCCTGCTACATTTTTTTCACAACAGTGTCTCACATATTGGAATTCATGTCTTCCAGGATCACTTTCTATCACTCTCCTCTATACGTATCCCTCTTCACAAAACAAATACAAATAATAGATACAACAAACTACTTTTAAATTTTCAAAGAAGTGGATTGGTAAGCCAGGGAAAGGTCTCGGTCGGATGACCGAAAGTTCCAGAATATGACAAAGACTCGGATCAAGAAACACTTATCCTGTTCCCTTTGACAGAAAAATGTATGCAACTCTAGCAACATAAGTCATGCCTTTTGCAACAAGGGACTCCTTGCTAAACTATATATATACCATCTTTTAGGAGTGAAGAAGAGCAGGATGTGAGTATGGGGGAGGTGCGTGAGGCATTACGTAAAATAAAAGGGGGTAAAGCAGCTGGAACTGACGGGATCATGACAGAAATGTTAAAATCAGTGGATGTATGTAGTGTTGGAGTGGTTGGTATTTTTGTTCAACAAATGTATGAAAGAAGGGAGGGCACCTAGGGATTGGCAGAGAGCATGTATAATTTCTTTATATAAAGGGAAGGGGGACAAAAGAGATTGTAAAAATTATAGAGGAATAAGTTTACTGAGTATACCAGGAAAAGTGTACGGTAGGGTTATTATTGAAAGAATTAGAGGCAAGACATAATGTAGGATTGTGGATGAGCAAGGAGGTTTTAGAGTGGGTAGGGGATGCGTAGATCAAGTGTTTACATTGAAGCATATATGTGAACAGTATTTAGATAAAGGTAAGAAAGCTTTCATTGCATTTATGGATTTAGAAAAGGCATATGACAGTGGATAGAGGAGCAATGTGGCAGATGTTGCAAGTATATGGAATAGGTAGGAAGTTACTAAATGCTGTAAAGAGTTTATATGAAGATAGTGAGGCTCAGGTTAGGGTGTGTAGAAGAGAGGGAGACTACTTCCCGGTAAAAGTAGGTCTTAGACAGGGATGTGTAATGTCACAATGGTTGTTTAATATATTTATAGACGGTGTTGTAAAAGTAAATGCTAGGGTGTTCAGGAAAGGGGTGGGATTAAATTATGGGGAATCAAATAAAAAATGGGAACTGACAGTTACTTTTTGCTGATGACGCTGTGATTATGGGAGATTATAAAGAAAAGTTGCAAAGTTTAGTGGACGAGTTTGAGAGTGTGTGTAAAGGAAGAAAGTTGAAAGAGAACGTAGAATAGAGTAAAGTGATGAGGGTATGAAACGATTTAGATAAAGAAAAATTGGATATCAAATTCGAGAGGAGGAGAATGGAAGAAGTGAATGTTTTCAGATACTTGGGAGTTGACGTTAGCGGATGGATTTATGAAGGATGAGGGTAACCATAGAATTGATGAAGGAAACAGTGAGTGGTGCATTGAGGTGTTTGTGGAGACAACAAACATTATCTATGGAGGCAAAGAAGGGAATGTATGAAAGTATAGTAGTACCAACACTCTTAGATGGGTGTGAAGCTTTGGTTGTAAATGCTGCAGCGAGGAGGCGGCTGGAGGCAGTGGAGTTGTCCTGTCTAAGGGCAATGTGTGGTGTAAATATTACGCAGAAAATTCAGAGTGTGGAAATTAGGAGAAGGTGTGGAGTTAATAAAAGTATTAGTCAGAGGGATGAAGAGGGGTTGTTGAGGTGGTTTGGTCATTTAGAGAGAATGGATCAACGTAGAATGACATGTAGAGCTTATAAATCTGTAAGGGAAGGAAGACGGGGTATGGGTCGTCGGCTCGAAAAGGTTGGAGGGAGATGGTAAAGGAGATTTTTGAGCGAGGGGCTTGGACTTTCAGCAAGCATGCGTAAGTGTGTTAAGAGTGAATGGAGACGAATGGTATTTGGGATCTGACGAGCTGTTGGAGTGTGAGCAGGGTAATATTTAGTGAAGGGATTCAGGGAAACTAGTTATTTTTTTATAGCCGGGCTTGAGTACTGGAAATGGGAAGTACAATGCCTGCACTTTAAAGGAAGGGTTTGGGATACTGGCAGTTTGGAGGGATGTGTTATGTATCTTTATACGTATATGCTTCTAAACTGTTGTATTCTGAGCACATCTGCAAAAACAGTGATTATGTGTGAGTGTTTACCTGGAGTTTACCTGGAGAGAGTTCCGGCCCGGTCTGTGACCAGGAGTGTGGTGAAAGTGTTGAATGAGATTAAAACACATGTGCAACATATGGGTATCTTTATTGTAGACGTTTCGCCATCCAGTGGCTTTATCAATACAAATTCTAGGATATAACTTGAAGACAGTAGAACTATGTACAGAAGATGAGGTAATCAGTCCCTCAACCTAGGAGTAGATGCGAAGAGCACCATATGGTGCTCTTCGCATCTACTCCTAGGTTGAGGGACTGATTACCTCATCTTAAGATAAGATAAGATAAGATTTCGTTCGGATTTTTAACCCCGGAGGGTTAGCCACCCAGGATAACCCAAGAAAGTCAGTGCGTCATCGAGGACTGTCTAACTTATTTCCATTGGGGTCCTTAATCTTGTCCCCCAGGATGCGACCCACACCAGTCGACTAACACCCAGGTACCTATTTGCTGCTAGGTGAACAGGACAACAGGTGTAAGGAAACGTGTCGAAATGTTTCCACCCGCCGGGAATCGAACCCGGGCCCTCCGTGTGTGAAGCGGGAGCTTTAGCCACCAGGCCACCGGGCCACCGGGCCATCTTCTGTACATAGTTCTACTGTCTTCAAGTTATATCCTAGAATTTGTATTGATAAAGCCACTGGATGGCGAAACGTCTACAATAAAGATACCCAGATGTTGCACATGTGTTTTAATCTCATCTTGTCGGTATTATATACCATTCGTACACAAAGTGTTGAATGATGATGAAAGATATATATATATAAATATATATATATATATATATATATATATATATATATATATATATATATATATATATATATATATATATATATATATATATATATATATATATATATATATATATATATATATATATATATATATATATATATATATATAAACACTAGCAAAACATCTCCGTCGTTTTCTAAACACATTGTTTTACATTTACAATAATTTGTCTTTCGTTTCCCTCACTGTCGATCACAGTTCTGTCACACACATTACCTTCTATAATGAAGAGGCTATACACAAACACCTACTGTTTAATTTACTTACAATTTTTTCTGACAATTCCTTCTGACACTGTGTGGCTGTTTTTAACTGTATCAGAAGCGAAGGATGACTTCAAGTTTCACTTGTCTCTTTGCAAACTAAAAGATTCTAAAATACTATCAAAAAATTATTATAATGTCGTAATTTCTGTAAATGCTTCAGTAGCGACGGCAGTTTTAAAATGTGCCTTTAAATATTGCAGTTTTAAATAATACTTTTCTCTATTTATCTCAATATTTCTTTATTAATACACAAAAAACTCTAGATCTCATCAGCAAGAAAATATAATTTACCTTCTCGGGAGACACCTTTCACCTTTACCCTAAATCTACGTTTTATGTCTATATTGACACTTGTTCTCGTCTTCTGGGTGTTATCTTCCTCGTCTCACTGGCTCTCTCACTCTGTTAACTACTAAATAACCATATCATCTGCCACATCCTGTTCCTAGCTCACTGCCAGGTTTCTAACTCCACTGTCTTGGAGTGTGTGTGTGTGTGTGTGTGTGTTTGTGTGTGTTTGTGTGTGTGTGTGTGTGTGTGTAACCACCGAACTGTATTTGCATCACCTTCAAAACAGTAGGTTCTGAACCAATCACGTTTCGTCCAAATCATTCCATTTTTCAACCATCCTGAGATTAAAATCTAATATTATTATTATTAATTGTTATTAATTATGAGAAAAGTTTGCGACCACTGTCAGCCTCAGTGCTATATGTGTTACCAGACGCTGCGACGTGAGACCAGTGGTTCGTCTTCAGGGTCCCATCCCCTCACTCCTACCATCTTAGGGACTACCTCAGGTCCATGTGCCCAGGAGTCCACCTGTGTCCCCTCAGGTATTCTCCTTTTCCCACTTTTCCAAGATACGCCCCTCTTTCTCTTGCCTTCTCTCTGCTTACCTTCTGAATCATGTTTCCAGGTTTCCATTCATATCAAGATTCATGAGAGTGTCTTCAAGTGTTTAAAACTTCTTCCTTCTTTGTATAATCATATCTTTCACAATGAATGTCTTGAGAATACTGAAAACTATCATTCCTAGCAATGCCTAAGCGTACGTAATAAGGCAAATAGATTACTGGGATTTATATCAAGAAGTGTAAGCAACAGAATTCCAGAGGTCATACTGCAGCTTTATACATCATTAGTAAGGCCTCACCTAGATTATCCAGCTCAATTCTGGTCTCCATATTACGCATTCTCGGTGCCACCCGACGAATGTGAGTCTACTACTGGGATCGTCACGACGAACGACAACAAGGAAGGTAAGAATATTGTTGTTGTTGGGGATAGCCAGGTTAGATACATGGATAGGGCATTCTGCTTGAAGGACAGGAGTAGGAGACAAAGGGTATGCTTTCCTGGGGCTGGGATGGAGGACATTGTTAGCCGGCTTGACAACATCATGAACGGTAATGGGATCAATCCTATTATTTGCCTCAGTGCTGGAGGCAATGATGTAGGCAAGCGTAGAAGTGAGGATTTAGTTAGAAAGTTCAGGACAGCAATAGACATGATTAGGAAGAAGGGGGGGCGCCCTGTTATATGTGGCATTTTGCCAAGAAGAGGTGTTGGTAATGAATGGTTGTCCAGAGCAATTGGTATTAATTGTTGGCTGGATAAACACTGTAAGGATAATGCAGTACCATTCATTGACAACTGGGACAACTTCTATGGCCGAAATGACATGTATTCCAGGGATGGGGTTCACTTATCCAGGGCAGGTGTGGGTTTTCTTGCTAACTCAGTTGAGGGGGTTGTTAGGACTTTAAACTAGGATTAGTTAGAGGTATGGGTTTAGAAATGATTAATAATGAGTATGGATATATTGACTTATGCTCTGATATTAAGAATCTTAATAGTAACTGTCATGGAGTAACTCTGGGTAATGATAATTTCAGAAATTGTGTAAAAACAAAGATGAATAGGAAAAATGTGCAGAAGAAAAAACATATGATGGTATTTTATGCTAACAGTCGAAGTGCAAGAAATAAAATTAATGAACTACGTTTGGTAGCATGTGCTGGGAACTTTGATATCATTGCATTAACTGAAACGTGGTATGATTTAAAGAGTCGGGATATGACTGCTGAGTGTAATATTCAGGGATTTAAGTTATTCAATGTGGATAGATGTAATGGGAAGGGGGGAGGAGTTGCATTGTATATTCGAGAAAATATTAATTGTTGCATAAAAACAGGTATAAAAATAGATGGAGCAGTAACAGAGTCTGTTTGGGTAGAGTTCGTGGAGGGTCAAGAAAAACTAATTCTAGATGTAATATACCGACCTCCAGGCTTGGATCACGATAGAGGGAGACTTCTTTGGGACGAAATTGTTAGGGCTTCTGGACACAGTAACGTAGTCATAGTAGGGGACTTTAACTTTAGCCAAATTGACTGGAATTCTTTGACAGGTAATCTAGAGTCCAGTGACTTCATGGAAACAGTTCAGGACTGTTTTCTGAAACAGAGTGTAAGTGAACCTACCAGGGGTAATAATTTGCTAGACCTAGTCTTGTCAAATAAGGAAACACTCGTGAATAATCTGGAGATCACTGAAGAGCTTGGCGCAAGTGATCACAAATCCATCACCTTTAGCATTAATTGGGAATGCAAGAATAATGATAATAGAGTAAAAATCCCTGATTTTCGTTCTGCCGATTATAATGGACTTAGGGAACATCTGTCTAATCTTGATTGGGGTTATCTAGCTAATGATTTTATTGACGATAATCATACTTATGAATATGAAGGGATCTGCTTTTATGATTGTTTTCTTAATAATGTACACAGTGCCCAGAGTATATACATTCCCCAGAGAGAAATTAGGTCTAATAATAACGATCCCAAATGGGTTAACAGGAGGCTAAAACATCTATTAGGGGAGAAAAGGGGAATTTATAGGCGCATCAGAAGAGGAGAGGTTAACCTTACTGACCAATATGTTCAGCTTAAAACAGAAGTAAAAAAGGCGATTAGAAAGGCTAAACGTGACTATGAAATTAGAGTCGCTAATGAATCAAAGACTAATCCAAAGGGGTTCTTTCAAGTGTATAGGAC
The DNA here is from genome assembly GCF_038502225.1 of Cherax quadricarinatus. NCBI lineage: Eukaryota > Metazoa > Arthropoda > Malacostraca > Decapoda > Parastacidae > Cherax > Cherax quadricarinatus. The sequence continues at coordinate 73,471 of NW_027196014.1, read as the reverse complement.
GAAGGTGAAGGAAAAAGTAGGACCTCTGAAATCTGGGAATGGACAGCTGACGGATAATGAACTGGAAATGTGTTCCTTATTTAATGACTATTTTTTGTCAGTTTTTACACAGGAAGATGTAAATGAGATTCCAGTAATTAAAAATTATTTAGTTCCTGATGAATTTAAGTTAACTAATATTACTGTCACGAGGGACATGGTTATTAAACAGATAGACAAACTGAAACAAAATAAGTCCCCGGGACCCGATGAGTTGTTTTCAAGGGTACTTAAGGAATGCAAGATGGAGCTTAGTCAGCCATTAACGAGTGTATTCAATGCGTCCATCCTTACCAGTGTTGTGCCAGAGATGTGGAAGATGGCTAATGTGGTTCCTATATTCAAATCAGGGGATAAGTCCACTCCTTCAAATTACCGTCCAATAAGCCTGACATCTATAGTGGGCAAGTTATTAGAATCAATTATAGCTGACATTATCAGAAGTCACCTTGAAGAGCATAACTTGATAAATGAATCTCAGCATGGATTCACGAGAGGTCGTTCCTGCCTGACAAACTTACTGACGTTCTTCAATAGAACATTTGAGGCAGTTGACAGTGATAAGGAATATGATATTGTTTATTTGGATTTTAGTAAAGCCTTCGACAGAGTACCTCACAAGAGACTCTTAAGAAAAGTGGCAGCTCATGGTATAGGAGGTAAAGTTCTAGCATGGATTGAGGCATGGCTTACCAATAGAAAGCAGAGAGTTACCATTAATGGAGTGAAATCTGAATGGGGATTAGTCACTAGTGGCGTTAAACAGGGATCAGTTTTGGGCCCTCTCCTGTTCATAATTTACATTAATGACCTTGATGAAGGGATTACTAGTGACATGAGTAAGTTTGCTGATGATACAAAGATAGGTCGTATAATTCACTCTGAGGAGGATATCAATGAACTCCAGGACGATTTGAACAAACTAATGTCTTGGTCTGAAAAATGGCAGATGAAGTTTAATGTGGATAAGTGTAAGGTACTTGCCCTTGGTAATGAAAATAACCCTCGAAGCTATAATCTAGGTGAAGTAGAGCTTGGTCATACAGAATGTGAAAAAGACTTGGGAGTCATGGTAAGCAGAAATCTAAAGCCAAGACAGCAGTGCCTTACTGTGCGCAACAAGGCCAACAGATTACTTGGATTTATCTCAAGAAGTATAAGTAACAGAAGTCCAAAAGTTATTTTGCAGCTCTATACATCACTAGTGAGGCCTCATTTAGATTATGCTGCTCAGTTTTGGTCCCCTTACTACAGAATGGACATAGACTCATTAGAGAACATAAGGAGAAGAATGACTAAAATGATTTACTGTGTAAGGAACCTCCCGTATGAAGATAGACTTAAAGCCTTAAATCTCCACTCTCTGGAGAGGCGTAGAATGAGGGGAGATATCATTGAGGTGTATAAGTGGATGACGGGCATAAACAAGGGAGACATTAATAAAGTACTGAGGGTGTCGAACCAGGTAAGAACCAGGAATAATGGATTTAAGTTGGATAAATTTAGATTTAGAAAGGACATAGGTAAGTACTGGTTTTCTAACAGAGTTGTAGATGCGTGGAACAGTCTTCCTAGTGGGGTGATAGAGGCTAGGACCTTGTGTAGCTTTAAGAAGAGACTGGACAAATATATGAGTGGGAGGGGCTGGGTTTGATTGGTGTCATTGGGTACGGGAGTTATTTCTTGGGTGGCTTTAGGTAGAGATCGTTTTGATAAGGACCTGCCTCGTATGGGCCAGTAGGCCTTCTGCAGTGTTCCTACATTCTTATGTTCTTATGTTCTTATGTTCTTATGTACACAGTAGGCTTCTTCAGTCGAGAACAGATAAGTTTTGTAGATGAATGGTTCAGAGAACCGACATGTTGATAAATTAGACACATGTGCAACTCTTGGGTATCAATAAAGATACCCAAGAGTTGCACATGTGTCTAATTTATCAACAGAAAAGTTGATAGAAGCAGAAGAGACTTGAAGACGATGTAATCAGTCCATCACCCTTAAAGTTTTGAGGTGGTCAGTCCCTCAGTCTGGAGAAGAGCATTGTTCCGAAGTCTGAAACATATTGTTTCAGACTTCGGAACTTGATAAATGAATCTCAGCATGGATTCACGAGAGGTCGTTCCTGCCTGACAAACTTACTGACGTTCTTCAATAGAACATTTGAGGCAGTTGACAGTGATAAGGAATATGATATAATGGGGTTAAATCCGAGTGGGGATCAGTAACAAGTGGCGTTCCACAGGGATCAGTCTTGGGCCCGTTGTTGTTTATAATATATATCAATGATCTTGATGAAGGAATTACTAGTGATATGAGCAAATTCGCCGATTGACACGAAGATAGGTAGGATAATTGATTCAAACGTAGATGTTAGGGAACTTCAGGAGGATTTAGACAAACTCTACTCTTGGTCAGAAAAGTGGCAGATGCAGTTCAATGTAGATAAATGCAAGGTTCTGAAGCTCGGGAGTGTCCATAACCCTAGCACTTATAAGTTAAATAATGTAGAACTTAACCATACAGATTGCGAAAAGGACTTGGGGGTTATGGTAAGCAGCAACCTTAAACCAAGACAGCAATGCCTAAGCGTACGTAATAAGGCAAATAGATTACTGGGATTTATATCAAGAAGTGTAAGCAACAGAAGTCCAGAGGTCATACTGCAGCTTTATACATCATTAGTAAGGCCTCACCTAGATTATGCAGCTCAATTCTGGTCTCCATATTACAGAATGGACATAAATTCGTTAGAAAACATTCAGCGTAGGATGACTAAATTAATACATAGCATTAGAAATCTTCCTTATGAAGAAAGATTGAAGACTCTTAAGTTACATTCACTTGTTAGACGAAGAATGAGGGGAGACCTGATCGAAGTGTATAAGTGGAAGATAGGTATTAATAAAGGGAATATTAACAAGGTCTTGAGGATATCTCTCCAAGAGAGAACCCGCAGTAATGGATTTAAATTAGATAAGTTTAGATTTAGAAAGGACATAGGAAAGTATTGGTTTGGAAATAGGGTAGTAGATGAGTGGAACAGTCTACCTAGTTGGGTTATTGAGGCTAGGACTTTGGGTAGTTTCAAATTTAGGTTGGATAAATACATGAGTGGGATGGGTTGGATTTGAGTGGGACTTGCATATCAGAGCTTACTTCTTGGGTAGCATTGAAAATTGGGTAGGTCAAATGTTTGTTAGTGGGATGAATTGTAAAGGACCTGCCTAGTATGGGCCAACAGGCCTGCTGCAGTGTTCCTCCTTTCTTATGTTCTTATGTTCTTATATTGTTTATTTGGATTTTAGTAAAGCCTTCGACAGAGTACCTCACAAGAGACTGTTAAGAAAAGTGGCAGCTCATGGTATAGGAGGTAAAGTTCTAGCATGGATTGAGGCATGGCTTACCAATAGAAAGCAGAGAGTTACCATTAATGAAGTGAAATCTGAATGGGGATTAGTCACTAGTGGCGTTCCACAAGGATCAGTTTTAGGCCCTCTCCTGTTCATAATTTACATTAATGACCTTGATGAAGGGATTACTAGTTTTTACACAGGAAGACACTAATAATATTCCGGTAATTAATTTTTATAGTGGATCAGAAGAAGATAAATTATGTAAGTTAGGTAAGACACATATGCAACAGTTAGGTATCTTTATTTCGAAACGTTTCGCCTACACAGTAGGCTTCTTCAGTCGAGTACAGAAAGGTTGATAGAAGCCTACTGTGTAGGCGAAACGTTTCGAAATAAAGATACCTAACTGTTGCATATGTGTCTTACCTAACAATCTGTCGGTATTTCATACCATTTTAATGTTCATAAATTATGTAACATCACAGTCACTAGTGAAATGGTTGTGAAGCAGATAGACACTGCAACTTCTTGGGATCTTAATACTTGGGAATTCTTCGCTTGCCTAATTCTTGGGCACGACCTACTTCAACATTGAACAAATGTTACACGACCTATGACTTCTGCACCTCTCCTGCCAACGGTTTTTAAGCTCCTTCTCAGCACGTATGCCGTATTCTATTCAAGATTGATGGACTGACCACATCGAGTCAAGGTTGAGGGACTGATTACCTCATTCTCCTCCTGTTCTTCAAGATTCTCCTTTGTATGGACTGATGAAGCCACTGTGTGGCGAAACGTTTCCTCAATAAAGATACCCAAGAGTTGTAAAGTAATAAAGTTGGTAGAATTACCGACAATATGTAAAGTAAGGTAATTCTACCAACTTTATTACACTACCCAAGAGTTGCACATGTGTCTAATTTATCAACATGTCGGTTCTCTGAACCATTCATCTACAAGTCACCGGGTCCTGATGAGGTTTTTTCAAGGGTTCTAAAGGAATGCAAAATGGAAGTCTGTGAACCATTAACTAATATTTTTAATTTATCTCTTCAAACAGGTGTAGTGTCTGATATGTGGAAGATGGCTAATGTAATTCCTATTTTTAAAACAGGGGACAAGTCGTTACCGTCAAATTACCGCCCAATAAGCCTGACCTCAATTGTAGGCAAATTACTAGAGTCAATTATAGCTGAGATTATAAGAAGCCATCTTGATAAGCATAGCTTGATTAATGATACTCAGCATGGATTCACAAAAGGCCGGTCTTGTCTAACTAATTTATTAACTTTCTTCAGTAAAGCTTTTGAGGCTGTTGACCACGATAAAGAATTTGATATTATTTACTTAGATTTTAGTAAGGCATTTGATAGAGTTCCGCACCAAAGACTGTTGAAGAAAGTAGCAGCTCATGGCATTGGGGGAAGGGTGCTCTCGTGGATCGAATCATGGCTCACAGACAGGAAGCAGAGAGTGTCCATAAATGGGGTTAAATCCGAGTGGGGATCAGTAACAAGTGGCGTTCCACAGGGATCAGTCTTGGGCCCGTTGTTGTTTATAATATATATCAATGATCTTGATGAAGGAATTACTAGTGATATGAGCAAATTCGCCGATGACACGAAGATAGGTAGGATAATTGATTCAAACGTAGATGTTAGGGAACTTCAGGAGGATTTAGACAAACTCTACTCTTGGTCAGAAAAGTGGCAGATGCAGTTCAATGCAAGGTTCTGAAGCTCGGGAGTGTCCATAACCCTAGCACGTATAAGTTAAATAATGTAGAACTTAACCATACAGATTGCGAAAAGGACTTGGGGGTTATGGTAAGCAGCAACCTTAAACCAAGACAGCAATGCCTAAGTGTACGTAATAAGGCAAATAGATTACTGGGATTTATATCAAGAAGTGTAAGCAACAGAAGTCCAGAGGTCATACTGCAGCTTTATACATCATTAGTAAGGCCTCACCTAGATTATGCAGCTCAATTCTGGTCTCCATATTACAGAATGGACATAAATTCGTTAGAAAACATTCAGCGTAGGATGACTAAATTAATACATAGCATTAGAAATCTTCCTTATGAAGAAAGATTGAAGACTCTTAAGTTACATTCACTTGTTAGACGAAGAATGAGGGGAGACCTGATCGAAGTGTATAAGTGGTGACGTGTACTTAGCTCAGTGGTGACGTGTACTTAGCTCAGTGGTGACGTGTACTTAGCTCAGTGGTGACGTGTACTTAGCTCAGTGGTGACGTGTACTTAGCTCAGTGGTGACGTGTACTTAGCTCAGTGGTGACGTGTACTTAGCTCAGTGGTGACGTGTACTTAGTTTGAGTGGTGACGTGTACTTAGCTCAGTGGTGACGTGTACTTAGCTCTGTGAAGACCTGTTTGTGTGCTCTCTGTGAATCTGAACCAGGATGCCCTCTCTTGAGCAGCTTTACCAGCAGCTGAGAGAAGAACTCAGAGTTGCTAAACTGGAGATACGGCGATTAACGGAGGAGAACAAGAGGATTCGTAGTAATCCACCTGTTGTGAGTCCCCAGGTTAAGAGGGGAGCTTGGTCAGTGGCCGGGCAACATGGAACCAAGCTGAAGATTAAGAAAATGGTTGGAGAGGCAGAAACAACGAGAAACCAGAAGACTGCCGTGGAAACTTCCAACTCATTCTCGGTGCTACCTGACGAATGTGAGTGTTCTACTGGGAATGCCACAACGAGCACCAAGGAAGCATTGGCAGACGTGAGTGAGACATCCCTAGAAACCCCAACGAAGACCATCGAGAACGTCATGACGAATTCTACAAGTGGTGTAATGCTACCTGGCGAATGTGAGTCGACTACTCGGAGCATCACTACGGACGACGCCAAGGAAGGTAAAAACATTGTTGTTGTTGGGGATAGCCAGATTAGGTACATGGATAGGGCATTCTGTTTGAAGGATAGGAGTAGGAGGCAGAGAGTATGTTTTCCTGGGGCTGGGATGAAGGATATTGTTAGCCGTCTGGATGACATCATGAGAGGTAATGGGAGCAATCCTATTATCTGTCTCAGTGCTGGAGGCAACGATGTTGGCAGACGTAGGAGTGAGGACCTGATTAGCAGGTATAGGTCAGCAATAGAGATAATTAGGAAGAAGGGTGGCAAACCTGTCATATGTGGCATTTTGCCAAGGAGAGGAGTTGGAAATGAATGGTTGTCCAGAGCAATTGGTGTCAATTGCTGGCTGGACAAATACTGTAAGGAAAATGTGGTAACATTCATTGACAACTGGGACCTCTTCTATGGCAGAAATGACATGTATGCCAGGGATGGGGTTCACTTGTCTAGGTGTGGGGTGGGAGCACTGGCCAACGCAGTGGAGGGAGCTGTTAGGTCTTTAAACTAGGAACAGTTAGTGGTATGGGTTTTGGCGGGAAAACTGTGAAGTCGCAGGGTAGTAACATGAGTACTAGGAGAACTAGTAATAGGCAAAATGAGGAGGATATTGGAAAGCCAGTGGCACTAATTGACAATGACAGTAATAGGTTTAGTGGAATAACAGAAAGGAGCAGGAAGGGTAAAGAGATAGGAGGGTCATTAAATATTTATTACACAAATAGTCGCAGTGCTAGGAATAAGATGGACGAGTTGAGACTAGTTGCTAGTGCAGGTAACATAGATGTATTTGCCATTACTGAGACGTGGTTTAATTCAAAAAGTCGGGACATGCCTGCAGAATGTCACATTCAGGGTTTTAAATTGTTCCAAGTAGATAGAAGTATCGGGAAGGGGGGTGGGGTGGCATTGTATGTCCGAGATCGCTTGAACTGTTGCATAAAAACGGGTATTAAGTCTGTTTGGATAGAATTTTCAGAGGGGCATGAAAAATTAATTTTAGGTGTGATATACCGTCCCCCAAATTTAGATAGGGACCAGGGGAGACTACTATGGGAGGAAATTGTTAGGGCCACAAGGCACGATAATGTAGTAATTCTAGGAGACTTTAACTTTAGTCATATTGATTGGAATTTCTTGACTGGGAATTTAGAATCATACGATTTCTTAGAAGTAGTTCAGGATTGTTTTTTGAAGCAGTTTGTGACAGAACCTACAAGGGGTAATAACCTGCATGACTTAGTTCTGGCAAACAATGAATCCCTTGTTAATAATTTAGAAGTTTCAGAGGAACTGGGTGCTAGCGACCACAAATCAATTACATGTAGAATTGAATGGAAGTATGATAGTAGGGATAACTCAGTAACAGTCCCAGATTTTCGCTTAGCAGATTACGATGGGCTTAGAGAACACTTATCATCTGTTGACTGGGGTAACGAAGAGAGCTATCAATATGACAGTTTTCTGGCAATATAAACACGCTGAAGATCAAGAAAACGGTTGGAGAGGCGGAAACAACGAGAAACCAGAAGACTACCGTGGAAACTTCCAACTCATTCTCGGTGCTACCTGACGAATGTGAGTGTTCTGCTGGGAATGCCACAACGAGCACCAAAGAAGCATTGGCAGACGTGAGTAAGACATCCCTAGAAACCCCAACGAAGACCATCGAGAACGTCTTGACGAATTCTACAAGTGGTGTAATGTTACCTGGCGAATGTGAGTCGACTACTCGGAGCATCACGACGGACGACGCCAAGGAAGGTAAAAACATTGTTGTTGTTGGGGATAGCCAGATTAGGTACATGGATAGGGCATTCTGTTTGAAGGATAGGAGTAGGAGGCAGAGAGTGTGTTTTCCTGGGGCTGGGATGAAGGATATTGTTAGCCGTCTGGATGACATCATGAGAGGTAATGGGAGCAATCCTATTATCTGTCTCAGTGCTGGAGGCAACGATGTTGGCAGACGTAGGAGTGAGGACCTGATTAGCAGGTATAGGTCAGCAATAGAGATAATTAGGAAGAAGGGTGGGAAACCTGTCATATGTGGCATTTTGCCAAGGAGAGGAGTTGGAAATGAATGGTTGTCCAGAGCAATTGGTGTCAATTGCTGGCTGGACAAATACTGTAAGGAAAATGCGGTAACATTCATTGACAACTGGGACCTCTTCTATGGCAGAAATGACATGTATGCCAGGGATGGGGTTCACTTGTCTAGGTGTGGGGTGGGAGCACTGGCCAATGCAGTGGAGGGAGCTGTTAGGTCTTTAAACTAGGAATAGTTAGTGGTATGGGTTTTGGCGGGAAAACTGTGAAGTCGCAGGGTAGTAACATGAGTACTAGGAGAACTAGTAATAGGCAAAATGAGGAGGATATTGAAAAGCCAGTGGCACTAATTGACAATGACAGTAATAGGTTTAGTGGAATAACAGAAAGGAGCAGGAAGGGTAAAGAGATAGGAGGGTCATTAAATATTTATTACACAAATAGTCGCAGTGCTAGGAATAAGATGGACGAGTTGAGACTAGTTGCTAGTGCAGGTAACATAGATGTATTTGCCATTACTGAGACGTGGTTTAATTCAAAAAGTCGGGACATGCCTGCAGAATGTCACATTCAGGGTTTTAAATTGTTCCAAGTAGATAGAAGTATCGGGAAGGGGGGTGGGGTGGCATTGTATGTCCGAGATCGCTTGAACTGTTGCATAAAAACGGGTATTAAGTCTGAAGTAACACATACAGAGTCTGTTTGGATAGAATTTTCAGAGGGGCATGAAAAATTAATTTTAGGTGTGATATACCGTCCCCCAAATTTAGATAGGGACCAGGGGAGACTACTATGGGAGGAAATTGTTAGGGCCACAAGGCACGATAATGTAGTAATTCTAGGAGACTTTAACTTTAGTCATATTGATTGGAATTTCTTGACTGGGAATTTAGAATCATACGATTTCTTAGAAGTAGTTCAGGATTGTTTTTTGAAGCAGTTTGTGACAGAACCTACAAGGGGTAATAACCTGCTTGACTTAGTTCTGGCAAACAATGAATCCCTTGTTAATAATTTAGAAGTTTCAGAGGAACTGGGTGCTAGCGACCACAAATCAATTACATGTAGAATTGAATGGAAGTATGATAGTAGGGATAACTCAGTAACAGTCCCAGATTTTCGCTTAGCAGATTACGATGGGCTTAGAGAACACTTATCATCTGTTGACTGGGGTAACGAAGAGAGCTATCAATATGACAGTTTTCTGAACACAATACATGCTGCTCAAAGAACGTTTATCCCTTATAAGGAAATTAGATCAAATAGAAATGACCCAAAATGGATGAATAATAGGCTGAAATATCTACTAGGGCATAAGAAAGGAATTTATAGGCGTATCAAAAGAGGCGAGGGTCATCTTATGAATCAGTATATTGACATTAAGAGGGACATTAAAAAGGGGATAAGAAAAGCTAAAAGGGACTATGAAATTAAAGTTGCTAGGGATTCTAAAACTAACCCAAAAAGTTTTTTCCAGGTCTATAGAACAAAAGTCAGAGATAAGATAGGTCCCCTTAAAAATAACTATGGGCATCTTACTGACAAAGAGAATGAAATGTGCTCGATTTTAAATAATTATTTTCTCTCGGTTTTTACACAGGAAGACACTAATAATATTCCGGTAATTAATTTTTATAGTGGATCAGAAGAAGATAAATTATGTAACATCACAGTCACTAGTGAAATGGTTGTGAAGCAGATAGACAGACTGAAGCAAAATAAGTCACCGGGTCCTGATGAGGTTTTTTCAAGGGTTCTAAAGGAATGCAAAATGGAAGTCTGTGAACCATTAACTAATATTTTTAATTTATCTCTTCAAACAGGTGCAGTGTCTGATATGTGGAAGATGGCTAATGTAATTCCTATTTTTAAAACAGGGGACAAGTCGTTACCGTCAAATTACCGCCCAATAAGCCTGACCTCAATTGTAGGCAAATTACTAGAGTCAATTATAGCTGAGATTATAAGAAGCCATCTCGATAAGCATAGCTTGATTAATGATACTCAGCATGGATTCACAAGAGGCCGGTCTTGTATAACTAATTTATTAACTTTCTTCAGTAAAGCTTTTGAGGCTGTTGACCACGATAAAGAATTTGATATTATTTACTTAGATTTTAGTAAGGCATTTGATAGAGTTCCTCACCAAAGACTGTTGAAGAAAGTAGCAGCTCATGGCATTGGGGGAAGGGTGCTCTCGTGGATCGAATCATGGCTCACAGACAGGAAGCAAAGAGTGTCCATAAATGGGGTTAAATCCGAGTGGGGATCAGTAACAAGTGGCGTTCCACAGGGATCAGTCTTGGGCCCGTTGTTGTTTATAATATATATCAATGATCTTGATGAAGGAATTACTAGTGATATGAGCAAATTCGCCGATGACACGAAGATAGGTAGGATAATTGATTCAAACGTAGATGTTAGGGAACTTCAGGAGGATTTAGACAAACTCTACTCTTGGTCAGAAAAGTGGCAGATGCAGTTCAATGTAGATAAATGCAAGGTTCTGAAGCTCGGGAGTGTCCATAACCCTAGCACTTATAAGTTAAATAATGTAGAACTTAACCATACAGATTGCGAAAAGGACTTGGGGGTTATGGTAAGCAGCAACCTTAAACCAAGACAGCAATGCCTAAGCGTACGTAATAAGGCAAATAGATTACTGGGATTTATATCAAGAAGTGTAAGCAACAGAAGTCCAGAGGTCATACTGCAGCTTTATACATCATTAGTAAGGCCTCACCTAGATTATGCAGCTCAATTCTGGTCTCCATATTACAGAATGGACATAAATTCGTTAGAAAACATTCAGCGTAGGATGACTAAATTAATACATAGCATTAGAAATCTTCCTTATGAAGAAAGATTGAAGACTCTTAAGTTACATTCACTTGTTAGACGAAGAATGAGGGGAGACCTGATCGAAGTGTATAAGTGGAAGATAGGTATTAATAAAGGGGATATTAACAAGGTCTTGAGGATATCTCTCCAAGAGAGAACCCGCAGTAATGGATTTAAATTAGATAAGTTTAGATTTAGAAAGGACATAAGAACATAAGAACATAAGAAAGGAGGAACACTGCAGCAGGCCTGTTGGCCCATACTAAGCAGGTCCTTTACAATTCATCCCACTAACAAACATTTGACCTACCCAATTTTCAATGCTACCCAAGAAAATTTAAATCCATTACTTCGGGTTCTCTCTTGGAGAGATATCCTCAAGACCTTGTTAACATCCCCTTTATTAATACCTATCTTCCACTTATACACTTCGATCAGGTCTCCCCTCATTCTTCGTCTAACAAGTGAATGTAACTTAAGAGTCTTCAATCTTTCTTCATAAGGAAGATTTCTAATGCTATGTATTAATTTAGTCATCCTACGCTGAATGTTTTCTAACGAATTTATGTCCATTCTGTAATATGGAGACCAGAATTGAGCTGCATAATCTAGGTGAGGCCTTACTAATGATGTATAAAGCTGCAGTATGACCTCTGGACTTCTGTTGCTTACACTTCTTGATATAAATCCCAGTAATCTATTTGCCTTATTACGTACGCTTAGGCATTGCTGTCTTGGTTTAAGGTTGCTGCTTACCATAACCCCCAAGTCCTTTTCGCAATCTGTATGGTTAAGTTCTACATTATTTAACTTATAAGTGCTAGGGTTATGGACACTCCCGAGCTTCAGAACCTTGCATTTATCTACATTGAACTGCATCTGCCACTTTTCTGACCAAGAGTAGAGTTTGTCTAAATCCTCCTGAAGTTCCCTAACATCTACGTTTGAATCAATTATCCTACCTATCTTCGTGTCATCGGCGAATTTGCTCATATCACTAGTAATTCCTTCATCAAGATCATTGATATATATTATAAACAACAACGGGCCCAAGACTGATCCCTGTGGAACGCCACTTGTTACTGATCCCCACTCGGATTTAACCCCATTTATGGACACTCTTTGCTTCCTGTCTGTGAGCCATGATTCGATCCACGAGAGCACCCTTCCCCCAATGCCATGAGCTGCTACTTTCTTCAACAGTCTTTGGTGCGGAACTCTATCAAATGCCTTACTAAAATCTAAGTAAATAATATCAAATTCTTTATCGTGGTCAACAGCCTCAAAAGCTTTACTGAAGAAAGTCAATAAATTAGTTAGACAAGACCGGCCTCTTGTGAATCCATGCTGAGTATCATTAATCAAGCTATGCTTATCGAGATGGCTTCTTATAATCTCAGCTATAATTGACTCTAGTAATTTGCCTACAATTGAGGTCAGGCTTATTGTCCCCTGTTTTAAAAATAGGAATTACATTAGCCATCTTCCACATATCAGACACTGCACCTGTTTGAAGAGATAAATTAAAAATATTAGTTAATGGTTCACAGACTTCCATTTTGCATTCCTTTAGAACCCTTGAAAAAACCTCATCAGGACCCGGTGACTTATTTTGCTTCAGTCTGTCTATCTGCTTCACAACCATTTCACTAGTGACTGTGATGTTACATAATTTATCTTCTTCTGATCCACTATAAAAATTAATTACCGGAATATTATTAGTGTCTTCCTGTGTAAAAACCGAGAGAAAATAATTATTTAAAATCGAGCACATTTCATTCTCTTTGTCAGTAAGATGCCCATAGTTATTTTTATGGGGACCTATCTTATCTCTGACTTTTGTTCTATAGACCTGGAAAAAACTTTTTGGGTTAGTTTTAGAATCCCTAGCAACTTTAATTTCATAGGAAAGTATTGGTTTGGAAATAGGGTAGTTGATGAGTGGAACAGTCTACCTAGTTGGGTTATTGAGGCTAGGACTTTGGGTAATTTCAAATTTAGGTTGGATAAGTACATGAGTGGGAGGGGTTGGATTTGAGAGGGACTTGCACATCGGAGCTTGTTTCTTGGGTGGCATTGAAAATTGGGTTTTTCAAATGCTTGTTAGTGGGATGAATTGTAAAGGACCTGCCTAGTATGGGCCAACAGGCCTGCTGCAGTGTTCCTCCTTTCTTATGTTCTTATGTTCTTACCTGGTTCGACACCCTCAGTACTTTATTAATGTCTCCCTTGTTTATGCCCGTCATCCACTTATACACTTCAATGATATCTCCCCTCATTCTACGCCTCTCCAGAGAGTGGAGATTTAAGGCTTTAAGTCTATCTTCATACGGGAGGTTCCTTACACAGTAAATCATTTTAGTCATTCTTCTCTGTATGTTCTCTAATGAGTCTATGTCCATCCTGTAGTAAGGAGACCAAAACTGAGCAGCATAATCTAAATGAGGCCTCACTAGTGATGTATAGAGCTGCAAAATAACTTTTGGACTTCTGTTACTTATACTTCTTGAGATAAATCCAAGTAATCTGTTGGCCTTGTTGCGCACACTAAGGCACTTCTGTCTTGGCTTTAGATTTCTGCTTACCATGACTCCCAAGTCTTTTTCACATTCTGTATGAACAAGCTCTACTTCACCTAGATTATAGCTTCGAGGGTTATTTTCATTACCAAGGGCAAGTACCTTACACTTATCCACATTAAACTTCATCTGCCATTTTTCAGACCAAGACATTAATTTGTTCAAATCGTCCTGGAGTTCATTGATATCCTCCTCAGAGTGAATTATACGGCCTATCTTTGTATCATCAGCAAACTTACTCATGTCACTAGTAATCCCTTCATCAAGGTCATTAATGTAAATTATGAACAGGAGAGGGCCTAAAACTGATTCTTGTGGAACGCCACTAGTGACTAATCCCCATTCAGATTTCACTCCATTAATTGTAACTCTCTGCTTTCTATTGGTAAGCCATGCCTCAATCCATGCTAGAACTTTACCTCCTATACCATGAGCTGCCACTTTTCTTAAGAGTCTCTTGTGAGGTACTCTGTCGAAGGCTTTACTAAAATCCAAATAAACAATATCATATTCCTTATCACTGTCAACTGCCTCAAATGTTCTATTGAAGAACGTCAGTAAGTTTGTCAGGCAGGAACGACCTCTCGTGAATCCATGCTGAGATTCATTTATCAAGTTATGCTCTTCAAGGTGACTTCTGATAATGTCAGCTATAATTGATTCTAATAACTTGCCCACTATAGATGTCAAGCGTTTGGAATTTCACTATTCTTTCAAGCACTGTTCCGGACAGTTCAGCTAGTGTGCCTCATAAGCGACTGAAGTTACTCCATCTCTGCTGGTTCCTGAGCTGGGGACTGGGCTCTGTCCTCTCTGATAATCTGCGGATTCATTGCATCCACTGCTTCCTGCTCTGTCAGTAAGCACACCTTCAGAAGTGTGCTGACCATCTGCCGGAACATGCTCTGTTGTTCCGTGGAGGTGATTGTGTTGCAGATAATATCCGTGAATGCCTTGATGAGTGTTAAGAGATCCTCTCTGCTGAGGGCCTGCGTTGTCGGTGGGTTCAAAGCAGTGGACATTATCTGGGCTGTCGTAATCTGTGGGGACTGCTGAGGGTTGAATTTCTTCACTGTGCACACCGTGGGCAGTTGCTGTATGCCAGGTTGTGTACCCGGCATCTGCTGGTGAGGTGCAGCCACAGCCTGCATAGTGGTTGTGCCTGGCAAGGAGGCCGGTGGGGGCTCGTGTAGTGCCGTCTGCTGATTGCGTTGCTCAGATGTTTCCTGTTGGCGCCGCTTGTTCCTCATGTGTTTGTTTCTTCGTTGCGGAAGTGGGGGAGGATGCTCCTGTTCATGACGCCTGGTTGAGTTTTCAAGGGTCGGAAATTCCTGGGCATTGAGTTGGGTTGACTGATGAGAGTTCTGCAGTATGGAAGGATTCTCTGCACCCATCGTCTGCTGAGGGTGATGCTCTCCCGTAGCCTGCTGTCTCGTCGATGGTGTCTTCCAGGCCTCACGAATTCTAGTGAGCCTCTCAGGGCATCGAGGGTTCCAGGCATGGTGTTTCTGCCTGCAATTCGGGCATCGTGGAGTGGGTGGCGATGCATTCTTCAGCTTGGTGATGCATTCCTCGGTAGGGTGGGGCTGGCTGCAGACACCGCAGATTACTCTGTTCGGACAGAGTGCACCCAGGTGTCCGTAACGCTGACACTTGAAACAGCGAACTGGTTCTGCCGTGAAGGTCCTGACATCGTACCTGCCCCAAGAACCAAGGTCCAGCTGGGATGGCAGCGGTCCTACATGCTGAATGAGGACCTGCCGGGTTGGTGCATTGCCTGCCGATTTTGCCTTGAGACGCTGAGCTGACACGACACTGGGGTGAGCTGCTACTGCCTCGATGGGCATCATCAGCGGGTATCGCATCACTACACCCTTGGTGACCTTCTGCCGAGAATCCAGTTCCTCCAGGGTGAAGGAGCGGTCTGTCTCCATGACTTTCTTCAAGGTGATATGCATTTCCCTGTTGATAGGAGTCAGTATTGGTTCTCCCCTCAGGTTGAACCATATCTTGAACCTCAGTTTGGGCCGTGTTTCCAGGTGTGTAACCACGCCATAGTGGGTTTTGTGTTCCCCATAAGCCTTTACCTTGAATCTGGAAGGTGATTTGAGCTGGTTTACCTGCTCCTTGGAGGGACGGCGTGTCTTACTGTTCACATTGATCCATCCTTCCGTATTCTCTGGCTGCATGGTTAGGCTTGTCAGAACTGGAGACTTTTCCTCTGATGACACGGAGTGGTTTCGCAACTTCTTCGCTAGGATTGCGCCCCACATTTCTAAATCCGAGTCGTCCATTTCTAAATCCGAGTCATCCGTCGTGTCCCTGGAACATCGTGACCTCTTCTTTTCGGCAGAAGCCATGTCTGTGCACGTGGTGCTGGACTGTGATGCTGAAGTGTGCTGTTCTCTACAGTGTGCACTGGAGAAAGGAGAAAGGAGCCTGGCGCTTATATAGTAACGTCAGGTGTAGCAGACGAGGGCATATTCACTGGTAGGCGGGATTCCCCAGTGGAAGTAGGTCCTTCCCAAAGTGATGGGTTAGTAGTAGTTGTAGTTGTCGTAGTCGTGAAGGTATTGTACATGTCCTCAGAAT
This sequence comes from Cherax quadricarinatus, assembly GCF_038502225.1. NCBI lineage: Eukaryota > Metazoa > Arthropoda > Malacostraca > Decapoda > Parastacidae > Cherax > Cherax quadricarinatus. The sequence goes on along the minus strand of NW_027196014.1, from coordinate 57,143 downwards.
TAAGATTCCATGATGTTGCAGTGTCTGACAAGTTGTGTACGAATGGTATATAATACCGACAAGATGAGATTAAGACACATGTGCAACATCTGGGTATCTTTATTGTAGACGTTTCGCCATCCAGTGGCATCATCAATACAAATTCTAGGACATAACTGGAAGACAGTAGAACTATGTACAGAAGATGAGGTAATCAGTCCCTCAACCTAGGAGTAGGAGTAGGAACTGAACTTCTCCAGGCCGAGGGACTGACAACCTCAAATTCTACGACTACAAGGGTGAACATAAGAACATAAGAACATAAGAAAGGAGGAACACTGCAGCAGGCCTGTTGGCCCATACTAGGCAGGTCCTTTACAATTCATCCCACTAACAAACATTTGACCTACCCAATTTTCAATGCTACCCAAGAAATAAGCTCTGATGTGCAAGTCCTACTCAAATCCAACCCATCCCACTCATGTATTTATCCAACCTAAATTTGAAACTACCCAAAGTCCTAGCCTCAATAACCCAACTAGGTAGACTGTTCCACTCATCTACTACCCTATTTCCAAACCAATACTTTCCTATGTCCTTTCTAAATCTAAACTTATCTAATTTAAATCCATTACTGCGGGTTCTCTCTTGGAGAGATATCCTCAAGACCTTGTTAATATTCCCTTTATTAATACCTATCTTCCACTTATACACTTCGATCAGGTCTCCCCTCATTCTTCGTCTAACAAGTGAATGTAACTTAAGAGTCTTCAATCTTTCTTCATAAAGAAGATTTCTAATGCTATGTATTAATTTAGTCATCCTACGCTGAATGTTTTCTAACGAATTTATGTCCATTCTGTAATATGGAGACCAGAATTGAGCTGCATAATCTAGGTGAGGCCTTACTAATGATGTATAAAGCTGCAGTATGACCTCTGGACTTCTGTTGCTTACACTTCTTGATATAAATCCCAGTAATCTATTTGCCTTATTACGTACGCTTAGGCATTGCTGTCTTGGTTTAAGGTTGCTGCTTACCATAACCCCCAAGTCCTTTTCGCAATCTGTATGGTTAAGTTCTACATTATTTAACTTATAAGTGCTAGGGTTATGGACACTCCCGAGCTTCAGAACCTTGCATTTATCTACATTGAACTGCATCTGCCACTTTTCTGACCAAGAGTAGAGTTTGTCTAAATCCTCCTGAAGTTCCCTAACATCTACGTTTGAATCAATTATCCTACCTATCTTCGTGTCATCGGCGAATTTGCTCATATCACTAGTAATTCCTTCATCAAGATCAATGATATATATTATAAACAACAACGGGCCCAAGACTGATCCCTGCGGAACGCCACTTTTTACTGATCCCCACTCGGATTTAACCCCATTTATGGACACTCTTTGCTTCCTGTCTGTGAGCCATGATTCGATCCACGAGAGCACCCTTCCCCCAATGCCATGAGCTGCTACTTTCTTCAACAGTCTTTGGTGCGGAACTCTATCAAATGCCTTACTAAAATCTAAGTAAATAATATCAAATTCTTTATCGTGGTCAACAGCCTCAAAAGCTTTACTGGAGAAAGTTAATAAATTAGTTAGACAAGACCGGCCTCTTGTGAATCCATGCTGAATATCATTAATCAAGCTATGCTTATCGAGATGGCTTCTTATAATCTCAGCTATAATTGACTCTAGTAATTTGCCTACAATTGAGGTCAGGCTTATTGGGCGGTAATTTGACGGTAACGACTTGTCCCCTGTTTTAAAAATAGGAATTACATTAACCATCTTCCACATATCGGACACTGCACCTGTTTGAAGAGATAAATTAAAAATATTAGTTAATGGTTCACAGACTTCCATTTTGCATTCCTTTAGAACCCTTGAAAAAACCTCATCAGGACCCGGTGACTTATTTTGCTTCAGTCTGTCTATCTGCTTCACAACCATACCATTCGTACACAACCATTTCACTAGTGACTGTGATGTTACATAATTTATCTTCTTCTGATCCACTATAAAAATTAATTACCGGAATATTATTAGTGTCTTCCTGTGTAAAAACCGAGAGAAAATAATTATTTAAAATCGAGCACATTTCATTCTCTTTGTCAGTAAGATGCCCATAGTTATTTTTAAGGGGACCTATCTTATCTCTGACTTTTGTTCTATAGACCTGGAAAAAACTTTTTGGGTTAGTTTTAGAATCCCTAGCAACTTTAATTTCATAGTCCCTTTTAGCTTTTCTTATCCCCTTTTTAATGTCCCTCTTAATGTCAATATACTGATTCATAAGATGACCCTCGCCTCTTTTGATACGCCTATAAATTCCTTTCTTATGCCCTAGTAGATATTTCAGCCTATTATTCATCCATTTTGGGTCATTTCTATTTGATCTAATTTCCTTATAAGGGATAAACGTTCTTTGAGCAGCATGTATTGTGTTCAGAAAATTGTCATATTGATAGCTCTCTTCGTTACCCCAGTCAACAGATGATAAGTGTTCTCTAAGCCCATCGTAATCTGCTAAGCGAAAATCTGGGACTGTTACTGAGTTATCCCTACTATCATACTTCCATTCAATTCTACATGTAATTGATTTGTGGTCGCTAGCACCCAGTTCCTCTGAAACTTCTAAATTATTAACAAGGGATTCATTGTTTGCCAGAACTAAGTCAAGCAGGTTATTACCCCTTGTAGGTTCTGTCACAAACTGCTTCAAAAAACAATCCTGAACTACTTCTAAGAAATCGTATGATTCTAAATTCCCAGTCAAGAAATTCCAATCAATATGACTAAAGTTAAAGTCTCCTAGAATTACTACATTATCGTGCCTTGTGGCCCTAAAAATTTCCTCCCATAGTAGTCTCCCCTGGTCCCTATCTAAATTTGGGGGACGGTATATCACACCTAAAATTAATTTTTCATGCCCCTCTGAAAATTCTATCCAAACAGACTCTGTATGTGTTACTTCAGACTTAATACCCGTTTTTATGCAACAGTTCAAGCGATCTTGGACATACAATGCCACCCCACCCCCCTTCCCGATACTTCTATCTACTTGGAACAATTTAAAACCCTGAATGTGACATTCTGCAGGCATGTCCCGACTTTTTGAATTAAACCACGTCTCAGTAATGGCAAATACATCTATGTTACCTGCACTAGCAACTAGTCTCAACTCGTCCATCTTATTCCTAGCACTGCGACTATTTGTGTAATAAATATTTAATGACCCTCCTATCTCTTTACCCTTCCTGCTCCTTTCTGTTATTCCACTAAACCTTTTACTGTCATTGTCAATTAGTGCCACTGGCTTTCCAATATCCTCCTCATTTTGCCTATTACTAGTTCTCCTAGTACTCATGTTACTACCCTGCGACTTCACAGTTTTCCCGCCAAAACCCATACCACTAACTATTCCTAGTTTAAAGACCTAACAGCTCCCTCCACTGCGTTGGCCAGTGCTCCCACCCCACACCTAGACAAGTGAACCCCATCCCTGGCATACATGTCATTTCTGCCATAGAAGAGGTTCCAGTTGTCAATGAATGTTACTGCATTTTCCTTACAGTATTTGTCCAGCCAGCAATTGACACCAATTGCTCTGGACAACCATTCATTTCCAACTCCTCTCCTTGGCAAAATGCCACATATGACAGGTTTCCCACCCTTCTTCCTAATTATCTCTATTGCTGACCTATACCTGCTAATCAGGTCCTCACTCCTACGTCTGCCAACATCGTTGCCTCCAGCACTGAGACAGATAATAGGATTGCTCCCATTACCTCTCATGATGTCATCCAGACGGCTAACAATATCCTTCATCCCAGCCCGTCTTCACATCTCTACTGTTCCTGCCTATTTTCTGTATTCGACTGAAGAAGCCTACTGTGTAGGCGAAACGTTTCGGAATAAAGTTGTCTAACTGTTGCATATGTGTCTTACCTAACATGCCCTCGTCTGCTACACCTGACGTTACTATATAAGCGCCAGGCTCCTTTCTTCTGCTTCAGAATCTCCACGACTACGGTGCTCTTCGCACCTACTCCTAGGTTGAGGGACTGATTACCTCATCCTTTGTACATAGTTCTACTGTCTTCCAGTTATGTCCTAGAATTTGTATTGATGAAGCCACTGGATGGCGAAACGTCTACAATAAAGATACCCAGATGTTGCACATGTGTCTTAATCTCAGGCAGGTCCTTATCAAAACGACATCTACCTAAAGCTACTCCAGAAATAACTCCCGTACCCCTTGACACCAATCAAACCAAGCCCCTCCCACTCATATATTTGTCCAGTCTCTTCTTAAAGCTACCCAAGGTCCTAACCTCTATCACCCCACTGGGAAGACTGTTCCACGCATCTACAACTCTGTTAGAAAACCAGTACTTACCTATGTCCTTTCTAAATCTAAATTTATCCAACTTAAATCCATTATTCCTGGTTCTTACCTGGTTCGACACCCTCAGTACTTTATTAATGTCTCCCTTGTTTATCCCCGTCATCCACTTATACACTTCAATGATATCTCCCCTCATTCTACGCCTCTCCAGAGAGTGGAGATTTAAGGCTTTAAGTCTATCTTCATACGGGAGGTTCCTTACACAGTAAATCATTTTAGTCATTCTTCTCTGTATGTTCTCTAATGAGTCTATGTCCATCCTGTAGTAAGGGGACCAAAACTGAGCCGCATAATCTAAATGAGGCCTCACTAGTGATGTATAGAGCTGTAAAATAACTTTTGGACTTCTGTTACTTATACTTCTTGTGATAAATCCAAGTAATCTGTTGGCCTTGTTGCGCACACTGAGGCACTGCTGTCTTGGCTTTAGATTTCTGCTTACCATGACTCCCAAGTCTTTTTCACATTCTGTATGACCAAGCTCTACTTCACCTAGATTATAGCTTCGAGGGTTATTTTCATTACCAAGGGCAAGTACCTTACACTTATCCACATTAAACTTCATCTGCCATTTCTCAGACCAAGACATTAATTTGTTCAAATCGTCCTGGAGTTCATTGATATCCTCCTCAGAGTGAATTATACGGCCTATCTTTGTATCATCAGCAAACTTACTCATGTCACTAGTAATCCCTTCATCAAGGTCATTAATGTAAATTATGAACAAGAGAGGGCCTAAAACTGATCCTTGTGGAACGCCACTAGTGACTAATCCCCATTCAGATTTCACTCCATTAATGGTAACTCTCTGCTTTCTATTGGTAAGCCATGCCTCAATCCATGCTAGAACTTTACCTCCTATACCATGAGCTGCCACTTTTCTTAAGAGTCTCTTGTGAGGTACTCTGTCGAAGGCTTTACTAAAATCCAAATAAACAATATCATATTCCTTATCACTGTCAACTGCCTCAAATGTTCTATTGAAGAACGTCAGTAAGTTTGTCAGGCAGGAACGACCTCTCGTGAATCCATGCTGAGATTCATTTATCAAGTTATGCTCTTCAAGGTGACTTCTGATAATGTCAGCTATAATTGATTCTAATAACTTGCCCACTATAGATGTCAGGCTTATTGGACGGTAATTTGAAGGAGTGGACTTATCCCCTGATTTGAATATAGGAACCACATTAGCCATCTTCCACATCTCTGGCACAACACTGGTAAGGATGGACGCATTGAATACACTCGTTAATGGCTGACTAAGCTCCATCTTGCATTCCTTAAGTACCCTTGAAAACAACTCATCGGGTCCCGGGGACTTATTTTGTTTCAGTTTGTCTATCTGTTTAATAACCATGTCCCTCGTGACAGTAATATTAGTTAACTTAAATTCATCAGGAACTAAATAATTGTTAATTACTGGAATCTCATTTACATCTTCCTGTGTAAAAACTGACAAAAAATAGTCATTAAATAAGGAACACATTTCCAGTTCATTATCCCTCAGCTGTCCATTCCCAGATTTCAGAGGTCCTACTTTTTCCTTCACCTTCGTCCTATACACTTGAAAGAACCCCTTTGGATTAGTCTTTGATTCATTAGCAACTCTAATTTCATAGTCACGTTTAGCCTTTCTAATCGCCTTTTTTACTTCTCTTTTAAGCTGAACATATTGGTCAGTAAGGTTAACCTCTCCTCTTCTGATGCGCCTATAAATTCCCCTTTTCTCCCCTAATAGATGCTTTAGCCTCCTGTTAACCCATTTGGGATCGTTATTATTAGACCTAATTTATCTCTGGGGAATGTATATACTCTGGGCACTGTGTACATTATTAAGAAAACAATCATAAAAGCAGATCCCTTCATATTCATAAGTATGATTATCGTCAATAAAATCATTAGCTAGATAACCCCAATCAAGATTAGACAGATGTTCCCTAAGTCCATTATAATCGGCAGAACGAAAATCGGGGATTTTTACTGTATTATCATTATTCTTGCATTCCCAATTAATGCTAAAGGTGATGGATTTGTGATCACTTGCGCCAAGCTCTTCAGTGATCTCCAGATTATTCACGAGTGTTTCCTTATTTGACAAGACTAGGTCTAGCAAATTATTACCCCTGGTAGGTTCAGTTACACTCTGTTTCAGAAAACAGTCCTGAACTGTTTCCATGAAGTCACTGGACTCTAGATTACCTGTCAAAGAATTCCAGTCAATTTGGCTAAAGTTAAAGTCCCCTACTATGACTACGTTACTGTGTCCAGAAGCCCTAACAATTTCGTCCCAAAGAAGTCTCCCTCTATCGTGATCCAAGCCTGGAGGTCGGTATATTACACCTAGAATTAGTTTTTCTTGACCCTCCACGAACTCTACCCAAACAGACTCTGTTACTGCTCCATCTATTTTTATACCTGTTTTTATGCAACAATTAATATTTTCTCGAACATACAATGCAACTCCTCCCCCCTTCCCATTACATCTATCCACATTGAATAACTTAAATCCCTGAATATTACACTCAGCAGTCATATCCCGACTCTTTAAATCATACCACGTTTCAGTTAATGCAATGATATCAAAGTTCCCAGCACATGCTACCAAACGTAGTTCATTAATTTTATTTCTTGCACTTCGACTGTTAGCATAAAATACCATCATATGTTTTTTCTTCTGCACATTTTTCCTATTCATCTTTGTTTTTACACAATTTCTGAAATTATCATTACCCAGAGTTACTCCATGACAGTTACTATTAAGATTCTTAATATCAGAGCATAAGTCAATATATCCATACTCATTATTAATCATTTCTAAACCCATACCTCTAACTAATCCTAGTTTAAAGTCCTAACAACCCCCTCAACTGAGTTAGCAAGAAAACCTACACCTGCCCTGGATAAGTGAACCCCATCCCTGGAATACATGTCATTTCGGCCATAGAAGTTGTCCCAGTTGTCAATGAATGGTACTGCATTATCCTTACAGTGTTTATCCAGCCAACAATTAATACCAATTGCTCTGGACAACCATTCATTACCAACACCTCTTCTTGGCAAAATGCCACATATAACAGGGCGCCCCCCCTTCTTCCTAATCATGTCTATAGCTGTCCTGAACTTTCTAACTAAATCCTCACTTCTACGCTTGCCTACATCATTGCCTCCAGCACTGAGGCAAATAATAGGATTGATCCCATTACCGTTCATGATGTTGTCAAGCCAGCTAACAATGTCCTCCATCCCAGCCCCAGGAAAGCATACCCTTTGTCTCCTACTCCTGTCCTTCAAGCAGAATGCCCTATCCATGTATCTAACCTGGCTATCCCCAACAACAACAATATCATTACCTTCCTTGTTGTCGTTCGTCGTGACGATCCCAGTAGTAGACTCACATTCGTCGGGTAGCACCGAGAATGCGTTGGAGGTTTCCACGGGAGTTTCCACAGCAGTCTCTTTCTTCTTCATCGTTTCTGGCTTTCCATTCGTCTTCTTGATCGTCAACTTCGTCGTCCCCTGCTGTCCAGCCACTGACCACGATCCCTTCTTGACCTGAGGACTCGAAACAGGAGGACTACTACGAATCCTCTTGTTTTCCTCGGTCAATCGCCGTATCTCCATCTTCGCTGCCCTCAATTCTTCCTTAAGTTGCTGGTAAAGTTGCTCGATGGAGGGCATCTTGGTTCAGTCCACGGGAGCGATTCAGTCCACGGGAGCGGTTCAGTCCACGGGACTGAATACCTGTCGGTATTTTATACCATTTTAATGTTCAACACAATATATGTGGTTTATGACATTTAATGAGACGGACAGATAAAGTCCTGGTTTATTTTAGAAAATATCGGATTGATATAAAAGGTTTTGGTAGACTTTATCAATCTCTGATAGACTGATAAAGTCCGGATGGACGAAAGGTCTTCTCAGAAAACGCCAGACTTCAATAACCATCTTATTGATAAATTAGACACATATGCAACTCTTGGGTATCTTTATTGAGGAAACGTTTCGCCACACAGTGGCTTCATCAGTCCATACGTAGGAGAAACTTGAAGAACAGGAGGAGAATGAGGTAATCAGTCCCTCAACCTTGAGTCGATGTGTTCAGTCCATCAATCTTGAATAGAATACGGCATATCAGCGGAGAAGCAGCTTATAAACCGTATGGCAGGAGAGGTGCAGCAGTCATAGGTCGTGTCACATTTGTTCAATGTGGAAGTAGGTCGTGCCCAAGAATTAGGCAAGCGAAGAATTCCTAAGTATTAAGATCCCAAGAAGTTGCAGTGTCTGACAGATTTGTAGATGAATGGTTCAGAGAACCGACATGTTGATAAATTAGACACATATGTGTCTAATTTATCAACATGTCGGTTCTCTGAACCATTCATCTACAAACCATCTTACCTGGAGGTTACCTGGAGGTTATTCCGGGGATCAACGCCCCCGCGGCCCGGTCCATGACCAGGCCTCCCGATGGATCAGGGCCTGATCAACTAGGCTGTTACTGCTGGCCGCACGGTCCGACGTACGAGCCACAGCCCGGCTGATCCGGCACTGACTTTAGGTATCTGTCCAACTCTCTCTTGAAGGCAGCCAGGGGTTTATTGGCAATTCCCCTAATGCTTGATGGGAGGCTGTTGAACAGTTTTGGGCCCCGGACACTTATGGTGTTTTCTCTTAGTGTACCAATGGCGCCCCTACTTTTTATTGGCGGCATTTTGCATCGCCTGCCCAGTCTTTTACTTTCGTAGGGAGTGATTTCTGTGTGCAGATTTGGGACCATTCCTTCCAAGATTTTCCAAGTGTAGATTATGATATATCTCTCCCTCCTGCGTTCCAACGAGTACAAGTCAAGTGCTTCCAAGCGTTCCCAGTAGTTAAGGTGCTTGACAGAACTTATACGTGCAGTAAAGGATCTCTGTACACTCTCTAGATCTGCGATTTCACCTGCTTTGTATGGAGATGTTAATGTACAGCAGTATTCCAGCCTAGAGAGAACAAGTGATTTGAAAAGGATCATCATGGGCTTGGCATCTCTCGTTTTGAAAGTTCTCATTATCCATCCTATCATTTTCTTTGCACGTGCGATCGTGGCACTGTTGTGATCCTTGAAAGTGAGATCCTCAGACATTACTACTCCCAGGTCCCTTACATTATTTTTCCGCTCTATTGTATGGCCGGAGTCAGTAGTATACTCTGTTCTAGTTATTATCTCCTCCAGTTTTCCATAACGGAGTAGTTGGAATTTGTCCTCATTGAACATCATATTGTTTACCGTTGCCTACTGGAAAACTTTGTTTATATCTTCTTGGAGGTTAACCGCGTCCTCAGCAGATGACAGCCTCATGCAGATCCTAGTATCATCCGCAAAGGATGATACGGTGCTGTGGTGTATATCTCTGTTTATGTCTGATATGAGGATAAGGAATAAGATGGGGGCGAGTACTGTGCCTTGTGGAACAGAGCTCTTCACTATGGCAGCCTCCGATTTAACTCTGTTGACCACTACTCTTTGTGTTCGATTTGTTAGGAAGTTGAAGATCCATCTCCCCACTTTCCCAGTTATTCCTTTAGCACGTATTTTATGGGCTATTACGCCATGATCGCATTTGTCAAATGCTTTTGCAAAGTCTGTGTATATTACATCTGCATTCTGATTTTCTTCCAGTGCATCCAAGGCCATGTCATAGTGATCCAGTAGTTGTGAGAGGCAGGAGCGACCTGCCCTGAACCCATGTTGCCCTGGATTGTGCAGATTTTGGGAATCCAGGTGATTTGCAATCCTGCTTCTTAGCACTCTTTCAAAGATTTTTATGATGTGGGATGTCAGAGCTATTGGTCTATAGTTCTTAGCTAATGCTTTGCTGCCACCTTTATGGAGTGGGGCTATATCCGTTGTTTTAAGTGACTGTGGAATTTCACCCATGTCCAAGCTCCTCCTCCATAGTGTACTTAGGGCACGCGAGAGGGGTTTCTTGCAGTTCTTAATGAAAACAGAGTTCCACGAGTCTGGGCCCGGGGCTGAGTGCATAGGAATATTGTCAATGGCTTTTTCGAAATCTATCGGAGTTAGGGTAATGTCGGAAATCTGGCATACATTTATGGAGTTTTGAGGCTCATTCATGAAGAAATCATTTGGGTCGTCGATCCTCAGACCGATTAGTGGTTCACTAAACACAGAGTCGTACTGGGATTTCAATATTTCACTCATTTCCTTGTTGTCGTCTGTGTAAGTCCCATCCTGTCTGAGTAAGGGCCCGATACTAGATGTGGTATTTGCCTTGTTTTTGGCATATGAAAAGAAATATTTTGAATTTCTTTCAATTTCACTAATAGCTTTAAGCTCCTCCTGCCTCTCCTGGTTCCTGTAAGAGTCATTTAGCTTAAGTTCGATAGTTTCCACTTCCCTGGTCAGCGCCTCCTTTCGTGTATCAGATATTCTAGCACTCCTGAGGAGCTCAGTGACTCTTCGTCGTCTTCTGTAGAGGGAGCGTCTTTTTCTCTCCAGTTTACTCCTGCTCTTCTTCTTTCTTAGGGGAATATGCCTAGAACATGCTTCGGCTACCAGGAAGTTGATCCTTTCAAGGCACTGGTTTGGATCCATGTCATTTAAGACATCTTCCCAACATGTTTCGTTTAGGACATGGTTTACCTGGTCCCAGTTGATGTTCTTGTTGTTGAAATTGTATTTTGTGAAGACACCTTCACAGGTACATGCATTCTGTTGTTCAGGACCCCTATGCATGTACGTCTGGACTTCGATTAGATTGTGATCGGAATTAGTTGTTTTTGATATTCTTATGTCTCTTATCAGGTCCTCATTATTTGTGAAGATAAGGTCAAGTGTGTTTTCTAGTCTTGTTGGCTCCACTATCTGCTGGCTTAAGGTGTGTTTTTCGCAGAGACTTAGTAGCTCATGTGTGTGTGACCTTTCATCTGCGCTACCTCCGGGGATTGTTTCAGCTATAACATTATTTGCTACATTCTTCCATTTTGTATGCCTTAGGTTGAAATCACCAAGCAGTAAGATGTTTGGGGATGGAGCTGGAAGGTTTTCCAAACAGTAATCGATTTTCAGTAGCTGTTCCTTGAACTGTTGGGAGGTTGCATCTGGTGGCTTGTATACAACCACAATGACTAGGTTTTGGTTCTCGATCTTTATTGATAGAACTTCAACTACCTCATTTGTGGTGTTCAGCAACTCCGTGCAGATAAGGGACTCTTTGACATACAGGCCAACCCCCCCTTGTTGCCTGTTTTTTCTGTCGCATCTAAAAAGGTTGTAACCACTTATCCATATTTCACTGTCAAAGTGATCTTTTGTGTGAGTCTCTGTGAAGGCTGCAAACATTGCATTAGACTCCACTAGAAGTCCACTGATAAAAGGTATTTTGTTGTTGGTGGATGGCTTAAGGCCCTGTATATTATATATTTTTGGTAGACTATCCAAGAGGTCATCCTTGTTTTCTTGATTATTTTTATCATTTATTACTCTCCTTAGTACCTTTCTGATACCTGCCCAAAGTTCTACATCTTTATTGCACAACCAGAAGCACCTTGCTAGTTCGAGGTCATTTTTTGAGGCTGTATTTAGTCTAGTACAAGAGATATGGTGTTTGGAAGAGCATAGGTTGCATGTGATTCTGGATTTCCTTCCAAGGATTTTTTTACATGTCCCACAGATATGCTGTGCTGACATCCTGTCTGTATCCTACTACACTGTATGCCACGGAAGAAAACTGATTTCCACTTTACCTTTCTCTTTGTTGGTGCCAGTAATATGCAAGATGTATTTATACGAACCAAGTTTGCAGTATGTGGGTCGATGGAAATAAATGGTATCAAATACCGACACAGTGGAAATATAAACACTTATGCAGTATAATGTGATCCTTTATTGACAACGTTTCACCCACACAGTGGGCTTTTTCAAGTCACACACAGATCTACCTGGGGTGGAAGGTACGGGAGTATTTATAGTCATGTTCAGAATGTTGAGGTCAGGTGGAGAATGCTGCATCTGATGATCTACCGGGTGGAGTTATAGAGTCTTGGGTAGCTTGGCAGAGGTATTGGACAAGTTGTGAGTAGACCTTTTGCAGTGTTCTATGTTCTTATGTGGGATAGCGATGAAGAAGTTTCTTGGCGAGTGGTTCAGCTATGTTACAGAAGCCGTTGTTCTGGTTGAAATTGTTGGTTATAGAGATAAGCGATGATTCCAGGATTCTTCGGTATTGAGTGTTGTCTTCTGTGGCGATAAGTCTTGAGTTTCTTAAGACACATGTGCAACATCTGGATATCTTTATTGTAGACGTTTCGCCATCCAGTGGCTTTATCAATACAAATTCTAGGACATAATAGAAGACAGTAGAACTATATACAAAAGATGAGGTAATCAGTCCCTCGGCCTAGGAGTTAGTGTTCACAGCATCGTAGTGGAGGAGATTCTGAAGCAAAGAAAGAAGACTGGCGCTTATATAGTCAGTGGAAGGGAGGGGCAGCAGACGAGGGCAGTCACTGGTAGGCGGGATTCCCCAGTGGAAGTAGGTCCTTCCCAAAGAGATGGGTTAGTTGCAGCAGCCGTGAAGAAGGTCTTGTAGATGTCCTCTGAACCAAGATTCCATGATGTTGCAGTGTCTGACAAGTTGTGCAAGAAAGGTATAAAATACCGACAATATGAAAGTTAAGACACATGTGCAACATCTGGATATCTTTATTGTAGACGTTTCGCCATCCAGTGGCTTTATCAATACAGATTCTAGGACATAATAGGAAGACAGTAGAACTATGTACAAAAGATGAGGTAATCAGTCCCTCGGCCTTGGAGTTAGTGTTCACAGCATCGTGGTGGAGGAGAATCTGGAGCAAAGGCAAGAAGACTGGCGGTTATATAGGCGTCAGTGGAAGGGACGGGCAGCAGACGAGGGCAGTCACTGGTAGGCGGGATTCCCCAGTGGAAGTAGGTCCTTCCCAAAGAGTTGGGTTAGTTGCAGCAGCCGTGAAGAAGGTCTTGTAGATGTCCTCTGAACCAAGATTCCATGATGTTGCAGTGTCTGACAAGTTGTGCAAGAAAGGTATAAAATACCGACAATATGAAAGTTAAGACACATGTGCAACATCTGGATATCTTTATTGTAGACGTTTCGCAATCCAGTGGCTTTATCAATACAGATTCTAGGACATAATAGGAAGACAGTAGAACTATATACAAAAGATGAGGTAATCAGTCCCTCGGCCTTGGAGTTAGTGTTCACAGCATCGTGGTGGAGGAGATTCTGGAGCAAAGGCAAGAAGACGCGTTGATATAGGCGTCAGTGGAAGGGACGGGCAGCAGACGAGGGCAGTCACTGGTAGGCGGGATTCCCCAGTGGAAGTAGGTCCTTCCCAAAGAGATGGGTTAGTTGCAGCAGCCGTGAAGAAGGTCTTGTAGATGTCCTCTGAACCAAGATTCCATGATGTTGCAGTGTCTGACAAGTTGTGCAAGAAAGGTATAAAATACCGACAATATGAAAGTTAAGACACATGTGCAACATCTGGATATCTTTATTGTAGACGTTTCGCCATCCAGTGGCTTTATCAATACAGATTCTAGGACATAATAGGAAGACAGTAGAACTATATACAAAAGATGAGGTAATCAGTCCCTCGGCCTTGGAGTTAGTGTTCACAGCATCGTGGTGGAGGAGAATCTGGAGCAAAGGCAAGAAGACTGGCGGTTATATAGGCGTCAGTGGAAGGGAGGGGCAGCAGACGAGGGCAGTCACTGGTAGGCGGGATTCCCCAGTGGAAGTAGGTCCTTCCCAAAGAGATGGGTTAGTTGCAGCAGCCGTGAAGAAGGTCTTGTAGATGTCCTCTGAACCAAGATTCCATGATGTTGCAGTGTCTGACAAGTTGTGCAAGAAAGGTATAAAATACCGACAATATGAAAGTTAAGACACATGTGCAACATCTGGATATCTTTATTGTAGACGTTTCGCCATCCAGTGGCTTTATCAATACAGATTCTAGGACATAATAGGAAGACAGTAGAACTATGTACAAAAGATGAGGTAATCAGTCCCTCGGCCTTGGAGTTAGTGTTCACAGCATCGTGGTGGAGGAGATTCTGGAGCAAAGGCAAGAAGACTGGCGCTTATATAGGCGTCAGTGGAAGGGACGGGCAGCAGACGAGGGCAGTCACTGGTAGGCGGGATTCCCCAGTGGAAGTAGGTCCTTCCCAAAGAGATGGGTTAGTTGCAGCAGCCGTGAAGAAGGTCTTGTAGATGTCCTCTGAACCAAGATTCCATGATGTTGCAGTGTCTGACAAGTTGTGCAAGAAAGGTATAAAATACCGACAATATGAAAGTTAAGACACATGTGCAACATCTGGATATCTTTATTGTAGACGTTTCGCAATCCAGTGGCTTTATCAATACAGATTCTAGGACATAATAGGAAGACAGTAGAACTATATACAAAAGATGAGGTAATCAGTCCCTCGGCCTTGGAGTTAGTGTTCACAGCATCGTGGTGGAGGAGAATCTGGAGCAAAGGCAAGAAGACTGGCGCTTATATAGGCGTCAGTGGAAGGGACGGGCAGCAGACGAGGGCAGTCACTGGTAGGCGGGATTCCCCAGTGGAAGTAGGTCCTTCCCAAAGAGATGGGTTAGTTGCAGCAGCCGTGAAGAAGGTCTTGTAGATGTCCTCTGAACCAAGATTCCATGATGTTGCAGTGTCTGACAAGTTGTGCAAGAAAGGTATAAAATACCGACAATATGAAAGTTAAGACACATGTGCAACATCTGGATATCTTTATTGTAGACGTTTCGCCATCCAGTGGCTTTATCAATACAGATTCTAGGACATAATAGGAAGACAGTAGAACTATATACAAAAGATGAGGTAATCAGTCCCTCGGCCTTGGAGTTAGTGTTCACAGCATCGTGGTGGAGGAGATTCTGGAGCAAAGGCAAGAAGACTGACGTTTATATAGGCGTCAGTGGAAGGGACGGGCAGCAGACGAGGGCAGTCACTGGTAGGCGGGATTCCCCAGTGGAAGTAGGTCCTTCCCAAAGAGATGGGTTAGTTGCAGCAGCCGTGAAGAAGGTCTTGTAGATGTCCTCTGAACCAAGATTCCATGATGTTGCAGTGTCTGACAAGTTGTGCAAGAAAGGTATAAAATACCGACAATATGAAAGTTAAGACACATGTGCAACATCTGGATATCTTTATTGTAGACGTTTCGCCATCCAGTGGCTTTATCAATACAGATTCTAGGACATAATAGGAAGACAGTAGAACTATATACAAAAGATGAGGTAATCAGTCCCTCGGCCTTGGAGTTAGTGTTCAACAGCATCGTGGTGGAGGAGATTCTGGAGCAAAGGCAAGAAGACTGGCGCTTATATAGGCGTCAGTGGAAGGGACGGGCAGCAGACGAGGGCAGTCACTGGTAGGCGGGATTCCCCAGTGGAAGTAGGTCCTTCCCAAAGAGATGGGTTAGTTGCAGCAGCCGTGAAGAAGGTCTTGTAGATGTCCTCTGAACCAAGATTCCATGATGTTGCAGTGTCTGACAAGTTGTGCAACAAAGGTATAAAATACCGACAATATGAAAGGTAAGACACATGTGCAACATCTGGATATCTTTATTGTAGACGTTTCGCCATCCAGTGGCTTTATCAATACAGATTCTAGGACATAATAGGAAGACAGTAGAACTATATACAAAAGATGAGGTAATCAGTCCCTCGGCCTTGGAGTTAGTGTTCACAGCATCGTGGTGGAGGAGATTCTGGAGCAAAGGCAAGAAGACCTGGCGCTTATATAGGCGTCAGTGGAAGGGACGGGCAGCAGACGAGGGCAGTCACTGGTAGGCGGGATTCCCCAGTGGAAGTAGGTCCTTCCCAAAGAGATGGGTTAGTTGCAGCAGCCGTGAAGAAGGTCTTGTAGATGTCCTCTGAACCAAGATTCCATGATGTTGCAGTGTCTGACAAGTTGTGCAAGAAAGGTATAAAATACCGACAATATGAAAGTTAAGACACATGTGCAACATCTGGATATCTTTATTGTAGACGTTTCGCCATCCAGTGGCTTTATCAATACAGATTCTAGGACATAATAGGAAGACAGTAGAACTATATACAAAAGATGAGGTAATCAGTCCCTCGGCCTTGGAGTTAGTGTTCACAGCATCGTGGTGGAGGAGAATCTGGAGCAAAGGCAAGAAGACTGGCGGTTATATAGGCGTCAGTGGAAGGGACGGGCAGCAGACGAGGGCAGTCACTGGTAGGCGGGATTCCCCAGTGGAAGTAGGTCCTTCCCAAAGAGATGGGTTAGTTGCAGCAACCGTGAAGAAGGTCTTGTAGATGTCCTCTGAACCAAGATTCCATGATGTTGCAGTGTCTGACAAGTTGTGCAAGAAAGGTATAAAATACCGACAATATGGTAAAGCCACTGGATGGCGAAACGTCTACAATAAAGATATCCAGATGTTGCACATGTGTCTTAACTTTCATATTGTCGGTATTTTATACCTTTCTTGCACAACTTGTCAGACACTGCAACATCATGGAATCTTGGTTCAGAGGACATCTACAAGACCTTCTTCACGGCTGCTGCAACTAACCCATCTCTTTGGGAAGGACCTACTTCCACTGGGGAATCCCGCCTACCAGTGACTGCCCTCGTCTGCTGCCCGTCCCTTCCACTGACGCCTATATAACCGCCAGTCTTCTTGCCTTTGCTCCAGATTCTCCTCCACCACGATGCTGTGAATACTAACTCCAAGGCCGAGGGACTGATTACCTCATCTTTTGTATATAGTTCTACTGTCTTCCTATTATGTCCTATAATCTGTATTGATAAAGCCACTGGATGGCGAAACGTCTACAATAAAGATATCCAGATGTTGCACATGTGTCTTAACTTTCATATTGTCGGTATTTTATACCTTTCTTGCACAACTTGTCAGACACTGCAACATCATGGAATCTTGGTTCAGAGGACATCTACAAGACCTTCTTCACGGCTGCTGCAACTAACCCATCTCTTTGGGAAGGACCTACTTCCACTGGGGAATCCCGCCTACCAGTGACTGCCCTCGTCTGCTGCCCGTCCCTTCCACTGACGCCTATATAACCGCCAGTCTTCTTTCCTTTGCTCCAGATTCTCCTCCACCACGTTGCTGTGAACACTAACTCCAAGGCCGAGGGACTGATTACCTCATCTTTTGTATATAGTTCTACTGTCTTCCTATTATGTCCTAGAATCTGTATTGATAAAGCCACTGGATGGCGAAACGTCTACAATAAAGATATCCAGATGTTGCACATGTGTCTTAACTTTCATATTGTCGGTATTTTATACCTTTCTTGCACAACTTGTCAGACACTGCAACATCATGGAATCTTGGTTCAGAGGACATCTACAAGACCTTCTTCACGGCTGCTGCAACTAACCCATCTCTTTGGGAAGGACCTACTTCCACTGGGGAATCCCGCCTACCAGTGACTGCCCTCGTCTGCTGCCCGTCCCTTCCACTGACGCCTATATAACCGCCAGTCTTCTTGCCTTTGCTCCAGATTCTCCTCCACCACGATGCTGTGAACACTAACTCCAAGGCCGAGGGACTGATTACCTCATCTTTTGTATATAGTTCTACTGTCTTCCTATTATGTCCTAGAATCTGTATTGATAAAGCCACTGGATGGCGAAACGTCTACAATAAAGATATCCAGATGTTGCACATGTGTCTTAACTTTCATATTGTCGGTATTTTATACCTTTCTTGCACAACTTGTCAGACACTGCAACATCATGGAATCTTGGTTCAGAGGACATCTACAAGACCTTCTTCACGGCTGCTGCAACTAACCCATCTCTTTGGGAAGGACCTACTTCCACTGGGGAATCCCGCCTACCAGTGACTGCCGTCGTCTGCTGCCCGTCCCTTCCACTGACGCCTATATAACCGCTAGTCTTCTTGCCTTTGCTCCAGATTCTCCTCCACCACGATGCTGTGAACACTAACTCCAAGGCCGAGGGACTGATTACCTCATCTTTTGTATATAGTTCTACTGTCTTCCTATTATGTCCTAGAATCTGTATTGATAAAGCCACTGGATGGCGAAACGTCTACAATAAAGATATCCAGATGTTGCACATGTGTCTTAACTTTCATATTGTCGGTATTTTATACCTTTCTTGCACACAAGGGATTATGTATACCCCTGCAGAGGATGGAGGCTACATAAGAACATAAGAAAGGAGGAACACTGCAGTAGGCCTGTTGGCCCATACTAGGCAGGTCCTTTACAATTCATCCCACTAACAAAACATTTGCCCAACCCAATTTTCAATGCCACCCAAGAAACAAGCTCCGATGTGCAAGTCCCACTCAAATCCAACCCCTCCCACTCATGTACTTATCCAACCAAAATTTGAAACTACCCAAAGTCCTAGCCTCAATAACCCAACTAGGTAGACTGTTCCACTCATCAACTACCCTATTTCCAAACCAATACTTTCTTATGTCCTTTCTAAATCTAAACTTATCTAATTTAAATCCATTACTGCAGGTTCTCTCTTGGAGAGATATCCTCAAGACCTTGTTAATATCCCCTTTATTAATACCTATCTTCCACTTATACACTTCGATCAGGTCTCCCCTCATTCTTCGTCTAACAAGTGAATGTAACTTAAGAGTCTTCAATCTTTCTTCATAAGGAAGATTTCTAATGCTATGTATTAATTTAGTCATCCTACGCTGAATGTTTTCTAACGAATTTATGTCTATTCTGTAATATGGAGACCAGAATTGAGCTGCATAATCTAGGTGAGGCCTTACTAATGATGTATAAAGCTGCAGTATGACCTCTGGACTTCTGTTGCTTACACTTCTTGATATAAATCCCAGTAATCTATTTGCCTTATTACGTACGCTTAGGCATTGCTGTCTTGGTTTAAGGTTGCTGCTTACCATAACCCCCAAGTCCTTTTCGCAATCTGTATGGCTAAGTTCTACATTATTTAACTTATAAGTGCTAGGGTTATGGACACTCCCGAGCTTCAGAACCTTGCATTTATCTACATTGAACTGCATCTGCCACTTTTCTGACCAAGAGTAGAGTTTGTCTAAATCCTCCTGAAGTTCCCTAACATCTACGTTTGAATCAATTATCCTACCTATCTTCGTGTCATCGGCGAATTTGCTCATATCACTAGCAATTCCTTCATCAAGATCATTGATATATATTATAAACAACAACGGGCCCAAGACTGATCCCTGTGGAACGCCACTTGTTACTGATCCCCACTCGGATTTAACCCCATTTATGGACACTCTCTGCTTCCTGTCTGTGAGCCATGACTCGATCCACGAGAGCACCCTTCCCCCAATGCCATGAGCTGCTACTTTCTTCAACAGTCTTTGGTGCGGAACTTTATCAAATGCCTTACTAAAATCTAAGTAAACAATATCAAATTCTTTATCGTGGTCAACAGCCTCAAAAGCTTTTCTGAAGAAAGTTAATAAATTAGTTAGACAAGACCGGCCTCTTGTGAATCCATGCTGAGTATCATTAATCAAGCTATGCTTATCGAGATGGCTTCTTATAATCTCAGCTATAATTGACTCTAGCAACTTGCCTACAATTGAGGTCAGGCTTATTGGGCGGTAATTTGACGGTAACGACTTGTCCCCTGTTTTAAAAATAGGAATTACATTAGCCATCTTCCACATATCAGACACTACACCTGTTTGAAGAGATAAATTAAAAATATTAGTTAATGGTTCACAGACTTCCATTTTGCATTCCTTAGGAACCCTTGAAAAAACCTCATCAGGACCCGGTGACTTATTTTGCTTCAGTCGGTCTATCTGCTTCACAACCATTTCACTAGTGACTGTGATGTTACATAATTTTTCTTCTTCTGATCCACTATAAAAATTAATTACCGGAATATTATTAGTGTCTTCCTGTGTAAAAACCGAGAGAAAATAATTATTTAAAATCGAGCACATTTCATTCTCTTTGTCAGTAAGATGCCCATAGTTATTTTTAAGGGGACCTATCTTATCTCTGACTTTTGTTCTATATACCTGGAAAAAACTTTTTGGATTAGTTTTAGAATCCCTAGCAACTTTAATTTCATAGTCCCTTTTAGCTTTTCTTATCCCCTTTTTAATGTCCCTCTTAATGTCAATATACTGATTCATAAGATGACCCTCGCCTCTTTTGATACGCCTATAAATTCCTTTCTTATGCCCTAGTAGATATTTCAGCCTATTATTCATCCATTTAGGGTCATTTCTATTTGATCTAATTTCCTTATAAGGGATAAACGTTCTTTGAGCAGCATGTATTGTGTTCAGAAAACTGTCATATTGATAGCTCTCTTCGTTACCCCAGTCAACAGATGATAAGTGTTCTCTAAGCCCATCGTAATCTGCTAAGCGAAAATCTGGGACTGTTACTGAGTTATCCCTACTATCATACTTCCATTCAATTCTAAATGTAATTGATTTGTGGTCGCTAGCACCCAGTTCCTCTGAAACTTCTAAATTATTAACAAGGGATTCATTGTTTGCCAGAACTAAGTCAAGCAGGTTATTTCCCCTTGTAGGTTCTGTCACAAACTGCTTCAAAAAACAATCCTGAACTACTTCTAAGAAATCGTATGATTCTAAATTCCCAGTCAAGAAATTCCAATCAATATGACTAAAGTTAAAGTCTCCTAGAATTACTACATTATCGTGCCTTGTGGCCCTAACAATTTCCTCCCATAGTAGTCTCCCTTGGTCCCTATCTAAATTTGGGGGACGGTATATCACACCTAAAATTAATTTTTCATGCCCCTCTGAAAATTCTATCCAAACAGACCCTGTGTGTGTTACTTCAGACTTAATACCCGTTTTTATGCAACAGTTCAAGCGATCTCGGACATACAATGCCACCCCACCCCCCTTCCCGATACTTCTATCTACTTGGAACAATTTAAAACCCTGAATGTGACATTCTGCAGGCATGTCCCGACTTTTTGAATTAAACCACGTCTCAGTAATGGCAAATACATCTATGTTACCTGCACTAGCAACTAGTCTCAACTCGTCCATCTTATTCCTAGCACTGCGACTATTTGTGTAATAAATTTTTAATGACCTTCCTCTCTCTTTACCGTTACTGCTCCTTTCTATTATTCCACTAAACCTATTACTGTCCTTGTCAAATAGTGCCACTGTCTTTCCAATATCCACCTCATTTTGCCTATTACTAGTTCTAGTACTCATGTTACTACCCTGCGACTTAACAGTTTTCCCACCAAAACCCATACCACTAACTATTCCTAGTTTAAAGACCTAACAGCTCCCTCCACTGCGTTGGCCAGTGCTCCCACCCCACACCTAGATAAGTGAACCCCATCCCTGGCATACATGTCATTTCTGCCATAGAAGAGGTCCCAGTTGTCAATGAATGTTACCGCATTTTCCTTACAGTATTTGTCTAGCCAGCAATTGACACCAATTGCTCTGGACAACCATTCATTTCCAACTCCTCTCCTTGGCAAAATGCCAAATATGACAGGTTTCCCACCCTTCTTCCTAATTATCTCTATTGCTGACCTATACCTGCTAATCAGGTCCTCACTCCTACGTCTGCCAACATCGTTGCCTCCAGCACTGAGACAGATAATAGGATTGCTCCCATTATCTCTCATGATGTCATCCAGACGGCTAACAATATCCTTCATCCCAGCCCCAGGAAAACACACTCTCTGCCTCCTACTCCTATCCTTCAAGCAGAATGCCCTATCCATGTACCTAATCTGGCTATCCCCAACAACAACAATGTTTTTACCTTCCTTGGCGTCGTCCGTCGTGATGCTCCGAGTAGTCGACTCATATTCGCCAGGTAGCATAACACCACTTGTAGAATTCGTCAAGACGTTCTCGATGGTCTTCGTTGGGGTTTCTAGGGATGCCTTACTCACGTCTGCCAATGCTTCTTTGGTGCTCGTTGTGGCATTCCCAGTAGAACACTCACATTCGTCAGGTAGCACCGAGAATGAGTTGGAAGTTTCCACGGTAGTCTTCTGGTTTCTCGTTGTTTCTGCCTCTCCAACCGTTTTCTTGATCTTCAGCTTGGTTCCATGTTGCCCGGCCACTGACCAAGCTCACCTCTTAACCTGGGGACTCACAACAGAAGGATTACTACGAATCCTCTTGTTCTCCTCCGTTAATCGCCGTATCTCCATCTTAGCAACTCTGAGCTCTTCTCTCAGCTGCTGGTAAAGTTGCTCAAGAGAGGGCATCCTGGTACAGATTCACAGAGAGCACACAAACAGGTCTTCACAGAGCTAAGTACACGTCACACAGTCATATTCAGAATGTTGAGGTCAGGTGGAGAATGCTGCATCTGATGATCTACCGGGTGGAGTTATAGAGTCTTGGGTAGCTTGGCAGGGGTATTGGACAAGTTGTGAGTAGACCTTCTGCAGTGTTCTATGTTCTTATGTGGGATAGCGATGAAGAAGTTTCTTGGCGAGTGGTTCAGCTATGTTATAGAAGCCGTTTTTCTGGTTGAAATTGTTGGTTATAGAGATAAGCGATGATTCCAGGATTCTTCGGTATTGAGTGTTGTCTTCTGTGGCGATAAGTCTTGAGTTTCTGTAGTTAATTAAATGGTTGTGTGAATTGCGATGTTGTACACAGGCATTCCTTGTATCGTCAGTCCTGCTTGCATATTGGTGTTCTGAAATACGTGTTTGGAGGTCTCTTGATGTTTCGCCCACATATAATTTGTTGCGGTCATTACAAGGGATTATGTATACCCCTGCAGAGGATGGAGGCTTGTCCTGTCTATTACTGGTGATGTCCTTGATGGTCGTGGTTGTGGAGGTAGATACTTGGAATGATGTATTGGAAAAGATGTTGGAAACATGTTTGGCAATGGAGTTGGTGGGGAGGACTATGTATCTCTTCTCGGCAGTGTCTTCTCTGGGTGTGTTGAAGATGTTTAATGCCCGCCGTCTGCAGTCTCTGATGAAGTGACGAGGATAGTGGAGTTTAGAAAATACTTGTTCAATTATAGTGCATTCTTCCTCAAGGAACTCATTGCTGCAGATTCTGAGTGCACGCAGGAAGAAGCCTATAATTACACCACGTTTGGTTTTGGTGTCGTGGTGAGAGTAGAAGTGGAGAAGATCGTTTTGGTTGGTGGGTTTTCGATAGACTTTAAAACGAAGTTCGTGGTCAGCTTTGCAGAGCAGAACATCAAGGAAAGGAAGAGTGTTGTCGAATTCTTCTTCAAGTGTGAACTGGATTGAAGGCTCGACCTGGTTGAGCTTGTCTTGGAGAGCTTGAACGTTGAAGCGTTTAGGAGTTATGAGGAGAATGTCGTCAACATAACGGAGCCAGGTGACAGACGAAGGAATAATGGTGGAGAAACGTTCGGCTTCTAGATGTTCCATGTATAGGTTCGCCAGGACCGCACTGAGTAGCGAACCCATGGGTAGTCCAAAAGTCTGCTGAAAGAGGTGATTTTCGAAAGAGAAACACGTAAAGCCAACACATAGTTCAACAAGGTCGATGAAATCGCTGGCTGGAATGGGAAGATCAAGTGAATCGTCA
This sequence comes from Cherax quadricarinatus, assembly GCF_038502225.1. Lineage (NCBI taxonomy): Eukaryota > Metazoa > Arthropoda > Malacostraca > Decapoda > Parastacidae > Cherax > Cherax quadricarinatus. Next base: position 33,147 of record NW_027196014.1, on the reverse strand, counting down.
ATTTTCCTGCGCAAGAGATCGATAGCTTGTGTAGTAGGTACTTTGGTGAATAGGGAAGTCACGTCAAGGCTGGAAAGTTTCTTGTTCCTGATGTTGATGTTGCGAATGCGATTGAGAAGATCACCCGAGTGTTTGAGATGTACTGGACTGATAGTGCCCAAGAGTTTAGAGAGGTGTTTTGCGAGAATTCCTGAGAGCTGGTGGGGAGCACTGCCTATTCCCGAGGATATGGGCCTCAGTGGGATACCAGGCTTGTGAGTTTTTGGCAGGCCGTACATTCTGGCAGGTCTGCGGTTGCTTGGGATAGTGTGCAGAAGTTTCTTCCCTTGTTCTGAGCCCCTCAGAATGCGACGAGTCCTTTGAAGAAAAGTTTTAGTAAGGTTGTCCACTTGGTTAGTTGTGAGAGGTTTGTAGGTATCTGGGTCATTAAGTAGATTGAGCATTTTGTTCCTGTAATCGTCAGTGTTCATGATAACAACACCACCTCCTTTATCAGCGGTGGTGACCCTGATGGTCGTGTCTTCTGCTAAACCTTTGAGTGCATTGATGTAACGTCGAGGTATGACTGGGGAGCAAGCCAGAACACTAGGCACAACACTCCGGGGCAACATGAACAGACGCACCGCCGAAATCATTCGCAGCAGAGTTACCACAGCGAATGTTCAACATAAGATCAGACTTACTAAGAAACTACAAACACTCTGCGATAATAGTAATTGGAAAAGTTTAGGAAGACCTGAAATTATTCAAAATCTTTCAACTCGTCCACTGTCAACCACAGAAACTGAAGCCCTCAGCTTAGGCCTCAAATTCGCAACAGGAGTTACAAAACCAAAACAAGACCTAAATTTCATCGCCAAAAACTACAGACACAATGACTCCGACTTCCAAAAAGGCTATCTTCAAGGCATCATCTCAGCAGCCATCTCAACACGCAGCTCCCCAGTCATACCTCGACGTTACATCAATGCACTCAAAGGTTTAGCAGAAGACACGACCATCAGGGTCACCACCGCTGATAAAGGAGGTGGTGTTGTTATCATGAACACTGACGATTACAGGAATAAAATGCTCAATCTACTTAATGACCCAGATACCTACAAACCTCTCACAACTAACCAAGTGGACAACCTTACTAAAACTTTTCTTCAAAGGACTCGTCGCATTCTGAGGGGCTCAGAACAAGGGAAGAAACTTCTGCACACCATGCCCAGCAACCCCAGACCTTCCAGAATGTACGGCCTGCCAAAAACTCACATGCCTGGTATCCCACTGAGGCCCATATCCTCGGGAATAGGCAGTGCTCCCCACCAGCTCTCAGGAATTCTCGCAAAACACCTCTCTAAACTCTTGGGCACTATCAGTCCAGCACATCTCAAACACTCGGGTGATCTTCTCAATCGCATTCGCAACATCAACATCAGGAACAAGAAACTTTCCAGCCTTGACGTGACTTCCCTATTCACCAAAGTACCTACTACACAAGCCATCGATCTCTTGCGCAGGAAAATTGACGATTCACTTGATCTTCCCATTCCAGCCAGCGATTTCATCGACCTTGTTGAACTATGTGTTGGCTTTACGTGTTTCTCTTTCGAAAATCACCTCTTTCAGCAGACTTTTGGACTACCCATGGGTTCGCCACTCAGTGCGATCCTGGCGAACCTATACATGGAACATCTAGAAGCCGAACGTTTCTCCACCATTATTCCTTCGTCTGTCACCTGGCTCCGTTATGTTGACGACATTCTCCTCATAACTCCTAAACGCTTCAACGTTCAAGCTCTCCAAGACAAGCTCAACCAGGTCGAGCCTTCAATCCAGTTCACACTTGAAGAAGAATTCGACAACACTCTTCCTTTCCTTGATGTTCTGCTATGCAAAGCTGACCACGAACTTCGTTTTAAAGTCTATCGAAAACCCACCAACCAAAACGATCTTCTCCACTTCTACTCTCACCACGACACCAAAACCAAACGTGGTGTAATTATAGGCTTCTTCCTGCGTGCACTCAGAATCTGCAGCAATGAGTTCCTTGAGGAAGAATGCACTATAATTGAACAAGTATTTTCTAAACTCCACTATCCTCTTCACTTCATCAGAGACTGCAGACGGCGGGCATTAAACATCTTCAACACACCCAGAGAAGACACTGCCGAGAAGAGATACATAGTCCTCCCCACCAACTCCATTGCCAAACATGTTTCCAACATCTTTTCCAATACATCATTCCAAGTATCTACCTCCACAACCACGACCATCAAGGACATCACCAGCAATAGACAGGACAAGCCTCCATCCTCTGCAGGGGTATACATAATCCCTTGTAATGACTGCAACAAATTATATGTGGGCGAAACATCAAGAGACCTCCAAACACGTATTTCAGAACACCAATATGCAAACAGGACTGACGATACAAGGAATGCCTGTGTACAACATCGCAATTCACACAACCATTTAATTAACTACAGAAACTCAAGACTTAACGCCACAGAAGACAACACTCAATACCGAAGAATCCTGGAATCATCGCTTATCTCTATAACCAACAATTTCAACCAGAAAAACGGCTTCTATAACATAGCTGAATCACTCGCCAAGAAACTTCTTCATCGCTATCCCACATAAGAACATAGAACACTGCAGAAGGTCTACTCACAACTTGTCCAATACCCCTGCCAAGCTACCCAATACTCTATAACTCCACCCGGTAGATCATCAGATGCAGCATTCTCCACCTGACCTCAACATTCTGAACATGACTATAAATACTCTCGTACCTTCCACCCCAGGTAGATCTGTGTGTGACTTGAAAAAGCCCACTGTGTGGGTGAAACGTTGTCAATAAAGGATCACATTATACTGCATATGTGTTTATATTTCCAACCATCTTATTCACACACATGTCGATATATTTTACCACTGATATACATTTATGTGCGTATATGTGTAACGCAGAGAAATGAATTTGTTGGTGTATGTGTAGGTTGTATATGTGGAGATGTGTAAATAAGGTTGAAAACATGTGGGTGTGTACTAGTGTGGAGCTTTGCATGAGATGAAAATACAAACTATTCATAACATAAAACGGGAACTGATTTATATGTACAACTGTGTACACGGAGATAGACAAATAGATAAACACACGGACACATATATCTACTTTTATTTTTTTTTTTTACAAATACACTTACTCAACTATATAATTGAGAAAATGTATTTACTATAGTTAGTTAATGCACCATAAATAGAAGCTCAAAATTTTCCTTATTAGCTTCTCCTGGGTGGCCGAGCTGTATGGCAGCTTCGTCCAGCTGACCTACGGTTCCAGGCTGTGTTGGTGGGTGTAATTACTGGACGCAGTTTTCTGTGTGTCACCTCCAGTAATTCCAGCCTCCTGGACAGTCTCTTCCGTAGACCAGCTAGACAAGACCAAGTTTCCACCCAGCAAGGTCACTGGGGGTGGCAACCGCTGACTCTGGGGAAGTGGGGAAGGGAGTCCACCTGAGGTGACACTAGTGGACTCCTGGAGACACTGATCCGGAGAAGGCACCGCCGACCTTGGGTAAGTGGGGAAGGGGAGACATCCGGGAACGAAAGGATGGATTCCTGGATACATGAATCTGGGGATGGCAAGAATACAGGTTGGTGAAGCTGACCTTGGGGAAGTGAGGAAGGGGAAACATCTGGAGGCAGACGGATGAATTCCTGGATACATGAACCTGGGGAAATCGAGGAGGGGGGGGGGTGGACCTTAAAGACGAACCACTGGCCTCCACGTGGCAAGGTCTGGTAACTCAGAAATAACTCTGAGGCTGACAGTGGTCGCAAATAATAATTTTATTGTCATTATTAATCACAATTAGTGATTTCTTAGTCTGGATCAATGTGACGTAATATAAGTAATATGTAATATAAGTACATATTCAGTGTGAGGCGGTGAGTAAGTGGGCTGTAGGTTCAATATAAAGAAAAATCAGGACCTGGAAACCAGAAATCAGAAAAAATGCATTCTCATACACACATATAAACACACACACACACACACACACACACACACACACACACACACACACACACACACACACACACACACAGACACACACACACACACACACACACACACACACACACACCAGAGAAGACACAGCATATGAAGCTGCGAGGCCGAACAGGAAGGAAGGAATTATGAATTATGCTAAGGTCATATCAGCCTGCCAAGGAGGACCAAGGAGTGAAAGGGAAGAACAGCTGGTTGCAGATGGAGAGGGTGATAGGTCGAATGCTGAGGCACAACCAGGCTATCAAGAGCCACTGGAAAAATCAAGGGAGAAACTGACCACATACAGGCAGGATCCAGAGTCACAGAGGGTGAGGCAATGGGAGGAAGAAAGGGCAAAATCAGTGTTTATCCATGGGCTTCAGGAGAGAGAGGAAAGGACACACACTGAAAGGCAGCAGGAAGAAAGAAAGGAGATTGAGAAAATCATCACGGAAATAGGTGAAGAGATGGACGAGATTGTAAATTTTCAGAGAATAGGGGGGTACTCGAAGGGGAGAAACCGACCAATCAAGCTGATTCTCAGGACGGAAACAGTGCGGAACAGGATCCTCCAAGAGAAACCACGATTGAAACACTCGGAAGAGTACAAGAGGGTGTTCCTAGACAGAGGCAGAACAAAATCAGAACGACAGCAGCTGAGGGAGAGGACAAAAAAGCGAAAGGAGCTAGGAAAAGAGACAAGGATGGAACCAGCAGAGGTCAGTCAGAGCAGAACAGAACAGCAAGGGCAAGCACACACACAACTATTCTCAGAACCATACAACCTATCACACCATCCCAACACACACTACAATCCATACCCACAGCCTCCACCCAACACCGAGCTATAGAATCCCACAGTATGCCACCAGGTCTCCCACCCTCACAGGCCCCCCAAACCACAGTGTTGGAAAGGAAACTGAAGGTATGGTACACAAACGCTGATGGAATAACAAATAAGTGGGAGGAGTGGCATGAAAGAGTCAAAGAAGCATCACCGGACATCATAGCTCTCACAGAAACCAAGCTTACAGGTATGATAACAGATGCCATCTTACCAACGGGATACCAAATCCTGAGGAAAGACAGAGGGAACAGGGGGGGTGGAGGAGTGGCGTTGCTGATCAAAAATCGCTGGAATTTTGATGAGCTGGAGAGAGGAGACAGCGGAGAAGAAAGTGATTACATAGCGGGAACACTTCACTCTGGAGGTCCCAAGGTGGTAATAGCAGTGATGTATAACCCACCACAGAACAGCAGGAGGCCAAGGCAAGAGTACGACGAGAGCAATAGAGCGATGGTTGACACACTGGCTAGAGTGGCCAGAACAGCTCATGCATGCAGGGCAAAGCTCCTGATCATGGGTGACTTTAACCACAAGGAGATCGATTGGGAGAACTTGGACCCACATGGGGGCCAAGATACATGGAGGGCTAAGATGATGGAGGTGGTACTGGAAAACTTCATGTGCCAACACGTAAGGGACACTACAAGAGAGAGAGGAGAGGATGAACCAGCAAGGCTGGACTTAGTATTCACCTTGAGTAGTGCAGATATCGAGGACATCACATATGAAAGACCCCTTGGGGCCAGTGACCATGTGGTTTTAAGCTTCGAATACACAATAGAGCTACAAGTGGAGGGAGAAGCAGGAAGGCCAGGACAAATGAAGCCAAACTACAAGAAAGGGGACTACACAAGAATGAGGCTGAGGAAAGGTTTGTACCCAAGGGTAACAGGAATAATGAAAAAGCCAGGATGAGCCCATGGTTTACCCAAAGGTGCAGGGAGGCAAAAACCAAGTGTGCTAGGGAATGGAAGAAATATAGAAGGCAAAGGACCCAGGAGAATAAGGAGAACAGTCGTAGAGCCAGAAACGAACATGCACAGATAAGAAGGGAGGCCCAAAGACAATATGAAAATGACATAGCAGCGAAAGCCAAATCTGACCCGAAACTGTTGTACAGCCACATCAGGAGGAAAACAACAGTCAAGGACCAGGTAATCAGGCTAAGGAAGGAAGGAGGAGAGACAACAAGAAATGACCGTGAAGTATGTGAAGAACTCAACAAGAGATTCAAAGAAGTGTTCACAGAGGAGACAGAAGGGACTCCAGAAAGACGGAGAGGTGGGGCACACCACCAAGTGCTGGACACAGTGCACACAACCGAGGAAGAAGTGAAGAGGCTTCTGAGTGAGCTAGATACCTCAAAGGCAATGGGGCCAGATAACATCTCCCCATGGGTATTGAGAGAGGGAGCAGAGGCGCTATGTGTACCCCTAACAACAATATTCAATACATCTATCGAAACAGGGAGATTGCCTGAGGCATGGAAGACAGCAAATGTAGTCCCAATCTTTAAAAAAGGAGACAGACATGAAGCATTAAACTACAGACCAGTGTCACTGACATGTATAGTATGCAAAATCATGGAGAAGATTATCAGGAGAAGAGTGGTGGAACACCTAGAAAGGAACGATCTCATCAACAGCAGCCAACATGGTTTCAGGGACGGGAAATCCTATGTCACAAACCTACTGGAGTTCTATGACATGGTGACAGCAGTAAGACAAGAGAGAGAGGGGTGGGTGGATTGCATTTTCTTGGACTGCAAGAAGGCGTTTGACACAGTTCCACACAAGAGATTGGTGCAAAAACTGGAGGACCAAGCAGGGATAACAGGGAAGGCACTACAATGGATCAGGGAATACTTGTCAGGAAGACAGCAGCGAGTCATGGTACGTGGCGAGGTGTCAGAGTGGGCACCTGTGACCAGCGGGGTCCCACAGGGGTCAGTCCTAGGACCAGTGCTGTTTCTGGTATTTGTGAACGACATGACGGAAGGAATAGACTCTGAGGTGTCCCTGTTTGCAGATGACGTGAAGTTGATGAGAAGAATTCACTCGATCGAAGACCAGGCAGAACTACAAAGGGATCTGGACAGGCTGCAGACCTGGTCCAGCAATTGGCTCCTGGAGTTCAATCCCACCAAGTGCAAAGTCATGAAGATTGGGGAAGGGCAAAGTAGGCCGCAAACGGAATACAGTCTAGGGGGTCAGAGACTACAAACCTCACTCAAGGAAAAAGATCTTGGGGTGAGTATAACACCAGGCACATCTCCTGAAGTGCACATCAACCAAATAACTGCTGCAGCATATGGGCGCCTAGCAAACCTCAGAACAGCATTCCGACATCTTAATAAGGAATCATTCAGGACCCTGTACACCGTGTACGTTAGGCCCATATTGGAGTATGCAGCACCAGTTTGGAACCCACACCTAGCCAAGCACGTGAAGAAACTAGAGAAAGTGCAAAGGTTTGCAACAAGACTAGTCCCAGAGCTAAGAGGTATGTCCTACGAGGAGAGGTTAAGGGAAATCAACCTGACGACACTGGAGGACAGGAGAGATAGGGGGGACATGATAACGACATACAAAATACTGAGAGGAATTGACAAGGTGGACAAAGACAGGATGTTCCAGAGATTGGACACAGTAACAAGGGGACACAGTTGGAAGCTGAAGACACAGATGAATCACAGGGATGTTAGGAAGTATTTCTTCAGCCACAGAGTAGTCAGTAAGTGGAATAGTTTGGGAAGCGATGTAGTGGAGGCAGGATCCATACATAGCTTTAAGCAGAGGTATGATAAAGCTCACGGCTCAGGGAGAGTGACCTAGTAGCGATCAGTGAAGAGGCGGGGCCAGGAGCTCGGACTCGACCCCCGCAACCTCAACTAGGTGAGTACAACTAGGTGAGTACACACACATTTAACTGCTGCAGCATACGGAGGTCTGGCAAACCTGAGAATTGTGTTCCGATACCTCAGTCAGGAATCGTTCAAGACTCTGTACACTATATACGTCAGGTTCATATTGGAGAATGCAGCACCAGCTTGGAATCTACACCTGGTCAAGTGCGTCAAGAAATTAGAGAAAGTGCAAAGGTTTGCAACAACACTAGTCACAGAGCAATGGGATTGTCCTACGAAGAAAGGTTAATGGAAATCGGCCTGACGACACTAGAGGACAGGAGGGTCAGGGGAGACATGAGATCGACATATATATTACTGCGAGGAATTGACAAGGTGACAAAGACAGAATGTTCCAGAGATAGAACACAGAAACACTGGGTCACAGTTGGAAGTTGAAGACTCCTATAAGTCAAACGGATGTTAGGAAGTATTTCTTCGGTCATAGAGTTGTTAGGAAGTGGAACTGCCTAGAAACGGAAGTAGTGGAGGCAGGAATCATACATAGTTTTAAGACGAGATTTGATGAAGCTCATGGAGCAGGGAGAGAGAGAACCTAGTAGCAATCAGTGAAGAGGCGGGACCAGGAGCTATGAATAGACCTCTGCAACCACAAATAGGTGAGTACACACACACATCCACACAGGTAATCAGGCTGAGGAAGGAAGGAGGGGAGGTCACAAGAAACGATGCGAAGTATGTGAGGAACTCTACATAAGATTCAAAGAAGTGTTTACAAAGGAGACAGAAGGGACTCTAGAAAGACGGAGAGGTGGGGTACATCATCGAGTGTTGGACACAATACATACAAGCGAGGAAGAAGTGAAGAGGCTACTAAGCGAGCTAGATACCTCAAAGACGATCGGATAACATCTCTCCATGGGCCCTGAGAGAGGGAGCAGAGGTGCTACATGTACCACTAACAAGAATCTTCAACACATCTATCGAAACAGGGCGACTACCTTAGGCATGGAAGATAGCAAATGTAATCCCAATTTTTAAAAAAAGGTGACACACGAAAAATTAAACTATAGACCAGTGTCACTGACATGTATAATATGCAAGGTCAAGGAGAAGATTATCAGGAGAAGAATGGTGGAGCACCTAGAAAGGAATGAGCTTATCAACGATAGCCAGCACGGTTTCATGGATGGGAAATCCTGTGTCACAAACCTCATGGAGTTCTATGACAAGGTGACAGCAATAAGACAAGAGAGAGAGGGGTGGGTAGATTGCATTTTCTTGGACTGTATGAAGGGGTTTGGCACAGTTCCACACAAGAGATTCCTGAGAGGGAATACCTGTCAGGAAGACAACAGCGAGTCAAGGTACGTGCCAAGGTGTCAGAGTAGGCGCCTGTAACGAGTGGAGTGCCACAGGGGTCAGTCCTATGACCGGTGTTGTTTCTGGTATTTGTGAACGACATGACAGAAGGAATAGACTCAGAAGTGTCTCAGTTTGCAGATGATGTGAAATTGATGAGAAGAATTCAATCAGACGAGGACCAGGCAGAACTACAAAGGGATCTGGACAGTCTGCAGGCCTGGTCCAGAAACTGGCTCCTGGAGTTCAACCCCACCAAGTGCAAAGCCATGAAGATTGGGAAAGGGCAAAGAAGACCACAGATGGAGTCCAGTCTAGGGGGCCAGAGACTACAAACCTCACACAAGGAAAAGGATCTTGGGGTGAGTATAACATTGGGCACATCTCCTGAGGCGCACATCAACCAAATAACTGCTGCAGCATACGGGCACCTAGCAAACCTACGAACAGCATTCCGACACGTACGTTAGGCCCATTTTGGAGTATGCAACACCAGTCTGGAACCCACACCTACCCAAGCTTGTAAGGAAAGTGCAAAGGTTTGCAACAAGACTAGCCCTGGAAATAAGGGGTATGTCCTACTTGAAAAGCAGGAGAGGTAGGGGGGATATGAATTGATATAAATGCACTGGAAAACGTACAAAGGAGGATAAAGTTCATCCCATGTATCAGAAATCTTTCCTATGACGATAGACTGAGGGCCCTGAATCTGCACTCTTTGGAAAGGTGTAGAATTAGGGGGGATATGATTGAGGTGTATAAATGGATAACAGAAAGATTAGATTTAGATTTTGCCACCGAAGTGGCTAGTTTATTGTGCACCCCATATCCATCCTGTGGACGGTAGCGCGAGAGCATGTGGATACACAAAAGGCCTAGGAACTAGGCCCCAAAGGGTTAACAGGAATACATATGGATTTATATCTACATATCTATAGTTCACTTATCTGTTACAAGCAAATTTAGGAAATTTGCTTAGTATATCTGGTATCTTATTTTCATTAATAAGATATCTTGACATGTCACATAGGTTATTATACTGTCCGTCTCTGTATTCCTCAATAAGTGGACAATTAAGCACATAGTGTTCAAGAGAGTGACCATATGCCTGATCACATAATTTACATTTAGTTTGATCATCATCCGTGTGTCTCCCAAACTGCCAGAAGTACTTGTAACCAAGCCTAAGCCTGGCCACTACAACATCAGTCAGTCTGTTCACATTGCAAGTTGTTCCATAAACATACTTATCTACGTTCATGTTATCATAGTGGGTTATAGATCTACTCAGGCTTCTAACTGCATTCCTATAACAATCATCTTCATTATTTACTTCTCTCCTAATATTATTCCTAATGCTAGACACAGTTATACCAAAGTTATATTCTACGTTATCCTTCTGGATACTCTTCTTGGCTAACATATCAACTTTATCATGAAGGAGTAATCCAATGTGTGATGGGATCCATAGCAATTGTACATTAATTCCTTTGTCCCTAATTTTTGAGTATCTATACCTGGCTTCCCCAATGAGCATGTTGTTGGAGTCATTATATGAGCCAAGAGCCTTCAATGATGACATAGAATCAGTAATGATGATAGAGTCAAGCTCAGTGTCATAGGTTAGCTTTAGCGCCATTAGGATTGCAAACAATTCAGTTTGCAGTGTAGACGCCCAGTTGTTAATTCTTATGCCTAACTCAACAAATTTATTATCGTTCTTAACTAGGGAGGTGGCAACAAGAGCAGATGCAGCCCTGCCAGAAGACTCCTGTTTAGATCCATCAGTGTATATAACTTGTGATAACTTATTACTACCAGCTAGGCGAAAAATTTCTTCTTGAGCAGTTGCTCTAACAAGAGATTTAAGGAAGGGATTACTAGCAATGAGCTTCTTGGGAGGGACTTGTAGGTATGTGATATTAAATGAACACATCTTCCATGGAGGGGTGAAATGCTCTTGTTGCCTACAGTGATACAGTTCATGCAGGTTATAAAACTTAATGCAATTGCACGTTTTCACAATCCATTTAGATCTGTGTGTATTTACCTCTAGACACTTGGTAAGATTCACTGTGACAGTGTCTGGTTCGTTTCTCAACATTCTAATACCGAGTACAGTGTTAATTTCAACAATCCTATCACTGATACTAGAAATACCAAGCTTCTTCCTCATGTTAAGAACTTTTGTAGATCTGGGACAGCCAAGAATAGTCCTGAGAGCTTCATTTTGCATTAACTCCAAGGGTCGGAGGGAACTTTCTCTAGCTAATATCAACATGGGAGCAGCATAATCAATTAAGGACCTAACATAGGCTATGTACATCATTCTCACGATTCTCACATTAGCACCATAGTTGGGATTGTAGCCAGCAACAGCTTTGAGAGCATTTAGCCTAGCTTTACATTTCTTGTTTAGTTGTGGTATAGTGGATTTGTTAAAGGGTACATCTACACCAAGATATCTGTAAGTTTTAACGTAGCTAATGATTTCACCCTGCAAATAGATGGGTGGGGGATGTCGTTTGCTTGTTAATATCTTTGTTTTAGAGGAAGATATTATGAGGCCTAAAGGGAATGTAAATAGCGTGCTAAAAATATCTAGCCAAGAGAGGACTCGCAGCAATGGTTTTAAATTGGAAAAATTCAGATTCAGGAAGGATATATGAAAGCACTGGTTTGGTAATAGAGTTGTGGATGAGTGGAACAAACTCCCGAGTACAGTTATAGAAGCTAAGACTTTGTGTAGTTTTAAAAATAGGTTAGATAAATACATGAGTGGGTGTGGGTGAGTGGGTGTGAGTTGGACCTGACTAGCTTGTGCTAATAGGTCTGATGCCGTGCTCCTCCGTTAATTGGATGTGACCTAACCTGACCTGACTATGTGGGTCATTGGTTTCAGCCGAGAGGTGACTTGGACCTGCCTCGCATGGGCCAGTAGGCCTCCTGCAGTGTTCCTTCTTTCTTATGTTCTTACTAATACTACTACTACTAAAGAGAGAAATAAAAAAGGGAATTAGAAAAGCAAAAAGAGATTATGAGATTAAAGTTGCAAGGGAATCGAAGACTAACTCAAAAGGATTCTTTCAGGTATACAGAAGTAAGATCAGGGACAAGATAGGCCCACTCAAAAGTTCCTCGGGTCAGCTCACTGACAGTGATAAGGAAATGTGTAGAATTTTTAACACATACTTCCTCTCAGTTTTTACACAGGAGGATACCAGCGATATTCCAGTAATGATAAATTATGTAGAACAGGACGATAATAAACTGTGCACGATTAGGGTCACAAGTGACATGGTCCTTAGGCAAATAGATAAATTAAAACCTAACAAATCCCCAGGCTCTGATGAACTGTATGCAAGGGTTCTAAAGGAATGTGAAGAGGAGCTTAGCACACCTTTGGCTAATCTTTTCAACATATCACTACAAACTGGCATGGTGCCAGATAAGTGGAAAATGGCAAATGTGATACCTATTTTCAAAGCAGGTGACAGGTCCTTAGCTTCGAACTATAGACCAATAAGCCTAACCTTCATAGTGGGAAAATTTATGGAATCAATAATTGCCGAGGCAGTTCGTAGCCACCTTGAAAAGCATAAATTAATCAACGAATCTCAGCATGGTTTTACAAAGGGGCGTTCCTGCCTTACGAATTTATTAACTTTTTTCACTAAGGTATTTGAGGAGGTAGATCATGGTAATGAATATGATATTGTGTATATGGACTTTAGTAAGGCTTTTGACAGGGTCCCACATCAGAGACTATTGAGGAAAATTAAGGCACATGGAATAGGAGGAGAAATTTTTTCCTAGATAGAGGCATGGTTGACAAATAGGCAGCAGAGAGTTTGCATAAATGGGGAGAAATCAGAGTGGGGAAGCGTCACGAGCGGTGTTCCACAGGGGTCAGTGTTGGGCCCCCTGCTGTTCACAATCTACATAAACGACATAGATGAGGGCATAAAGAGCGACATCGGCAAGTTTGCCGATGACACCAAAATAGGCCGTCGAATTCATTCTGACGAGGACATTCGAGCACTCCAGGAAGATTTGAATAGACTGATGCAGTGGTCGGAGAAGTTGCAGATGCAGTTTAATATAGACAAATGCAAAGTTCTAAATGTTGGACAGGACAATAACCATGCCACATATAAACTAAATAATGTAGATCTTAATATTACGGATTGCGAAAAAGATTTAGGAGTTCTGGTTAGCAGTAATCTGAAACCAAGACAACAGTGCATAACAGTTACCTGACACACAGTGCATAAGTGTTCGCAATAAAGCGAATAGAATCCTTGGCTTCATATCAAGAAGCATAAATAATAGGAGTCCTCAGGTTGTTCTTCAACTCTATACATCCTTGGTTAGGCCTCATTTAGATTATGCTGCACAGTTTTGGTCACCGTATTACAGAATGGATATAAATTCTCTGGAAAATGTACAAAGGAGGATGACAAAGTTGATCCCATGTATCAGAAACCTTCCCTATGAGGATAGACTAAGGACCCTGAATCTGCACTCTCTAGAAAGACGTAGAATTAGGGGGGATATGATTGAGGTGTATAAATGGAAGACAGGAATAAATAAAGGGGATGTAAATAGTGTGCTGAAAATATCTAGCCTAGACAGGACTCGCAGCAATGGTTTTTAAGTTGGAAAAATTCAGATTCAGGAAGGATATAGGAAAGTACTGGTTTGGTAATAGAGTTGTGGATGAGTGGAACAAACTCCCAAGTACCGTTATAGAGGCCAGAACGTTGTGTAGCTTTAAAAATAGGTTGGATAAATACATGAGTGGATGTGGGTGGGTGTGAGTTAGACCTGATAGCTTGTGCTACCAGGTCGGTGCCGTGTTCTTCCCTTAAGTCAATGTGACCTGACCTGACTAGGTTGGGTGCATTGGCTTAAGCCGGTAGGAGACTTGGACCTGCCTCGCATGGGCCAGTAGGCCTTCTGCAGTGTTCCTTCGTTCTTATGTTCTTATGTACTACTACTGCTAATAATAATAATAATTTATTATTATTATTATTATTATTATTGTTTATTATTATAATTATTTAGATAGAGAAATTTCAATGTCAGCATCAGTTCATTGTATTCCATAACACTATTGGACTTACACCATTGTACTTACACTACTGGACTTACACTATTGGACTTACACCATTGTACTTACACTACTGGACGTACACTATTGGACTTACACCATTGTACTTACACTACTGGACGTACACTATTGGACTTACACCATTGTACTTACACTACTGGACGTACACTATTAAACTTATACCAACGAGAGCTTCTAAATTCGTCAAATTATACTAGGTGCAGCGTAGAGAATAAGAATGTAAAATAATTAACAGCTGGAAAACAGTGGCAGTGACAGACAGACAGAAATGTCACACACTGCAGGAACTAATGTCAAGTATGATGACTGAAACAATCATTTAAAGGGAGTAAAATACCTCAAATGAAAAGTAGACTACAATAAATGTACTAAGAGAGAGAACGATGAACAAACTCTTGATCAGCTGGACGGAAGATAAACATTGTCGTAGTATACAGTGCAACCCCTGGATAATACTTAAGTATGAATATTATAATGGTATACAGTACCGACAAGTAGATAACTAAGACACATATGTAACTGCAACGTATCTTTATTCTGAAACATATCTAATTCACATGACAGTAGATGTGCAAGAAGACAGTGCTGGTAGACTTCTTCAGTGTAATACAGAGAAGGATGTGCAAGAAGACAGTGCTGGTAGACTTCTTCAGTGTAATACAGAGAAGGATGTGCAAGAAGACAGTGCTGGTAGACTTCTTCAGTGTAATACAGAGAAGGATGTGCAAGAAGACAGTGCTGGTAGACTTCTTCAGTGTAATACAGAGAAGGATGTGCAAGAAGACAGTGCTGGCAGACTTCTTCAGTGTAATACAGAGAAGGATGTGCAAGAAGACAGTGCTGGTAGACTTCTGCAGTGTAATACAGAGGAGGATGTGCAAGAAGACAGTGCTGGTAGACTTCTTCAGTGTAATACAGAGGAGGATGTGCAAGAAGACAGTGCTGGTAGACTTCTTCAGTGTAATACAGAGGAGGATGTGCAAGAAGACAGTGCTGGTAGACTTCTTCAGTGTAATACAGAGGAGGATGTGCAAGAAGACAGTGCTGGTAGACTTCTTCAGTGTAATACAGAGGAGGATGTGCAAGAAGACAGTGCTGGTAGACTTCTTCAGTGTAATACAGAGGAGGATGTGCAAGAAGACAGTGCTGGCAGACTTCTTCAGTGTAATACAGAGAAGGATGTGCAAGAAGACAGTGCTGGTAGACTTCTTCAGTGTAATACAGAGGAGGATGTGCAAGAAGACAGTGCTGGTAGACTTCTTCAGTGTAATACAGAGGAGGATGTGCAAGAAGACAGTGCTGGTAGACTTCTTCAGTGTAATACAGAGGAGTTTAGTTTAATATGTTTATTATGCACCCCATACCCATCCTGTGGGCGGTAGTCAAAAGAATACAGAGGTACATAATTGGTCCAGGGACTGGACTCCAAAGTTTTGATAGCTGAGCAAGTTACAGAGGTAATGAACTCACAATTACAAAGGTAATGAACTCACAATTTACAAAGGTAATGAACTCACAATTTACAAAGGTAATGAACTCCAGGTAGGTCTGGTCAGAATCATGACAAGTTACAAAGGTATTTACAGATTACAGAGGTACGTGATGGGTCCAGGGACTGAGCCCCCAAAGTTTTGATAGCTGATACAGAGGAGGATGTGCGAGAAGACAGTACAGGTAGACTTCTTCAGTGTAATACAGAGGAGGAAGCATCAGCGATCTGGTGTAGGAGAAATGTTGCGTAATAAAGATACCTAACAGTTAGAGAAGTGTCTTACTTATCAGTGCTTAAGTACTCAAGATAAATCCCGGAGGGTTAGTAACCCCTGTGTATGTGTGTACTCACCTAGTTGTGGTTGCTGGAGTCGAGTCATAGCTCCTGGCTCCTCCTTTGTGTGTGTGTGTGTGTGTGTGTGTGTGTGTGTGTGTGTGTGTGTGTTTCTTGCTTCATCGTTGTCATGTGGATAGGTAACATTAACAGCTTAGCTGACCAGAGTATCAACCGAGAGACCTTTTCTGAGACTGAGTAACAAGAATGATGACCCTAACAACAATTTACTGTTAATTTACAGGCAACCGTGTGTTAACAATGAGCAAGTGAACTATCTATAGATAATTTACAAGCAGCACTGTGTTAACAATGTTCAAGTGAACTATCTATAGATAATTTACAAGAAGCACTGTGTTACCAATGTTCAAGTGAACTATCTATAGATAATTTACAAGCAGCACTGTGTTAACAATGTTCAAGTGAACTATCTATAGATAATTTACAAGCAGCACTGTGTTAACAATGGGTTGAAGAATATGAAAATTATTAATACTCTGAAGTTAGCCAAAGAACAGGAGCTACCCTCCAATTCCTTGGATCAAACATGATTACTTTCCACTTTCCAAGCGATATATGGCCCCTGTTAGCCCATACTAGGCAAGTCCTTCAGAATCCATTCCACTAACAGATTATTTGCCCAACTCATTTTTCAGTTCTTCCCAAGCAATAAGCTTTGATAATGGAAACATAAACACATATGCAGTTTAATGTGATCCTTTATTGACAACGTTTCGCCCACACAGTGGGCTTTTTCAAGTCATAAACAGATCTACCTGGGGTGGAAGGTACGGGAGTATTTATAGTCAGGTTCAGAATGGTGAGGTCAGGCGGAGAATGCTGCATCATAACACCGGGTGGAGTTATAGAGTCTTGGTAGTCTTGGGTAGATCATCAGATGCAGCATTATCCACCTGACCTCACCATTCTGAACCTGACTATAAATACTCCCGTACCTTCCACCCCAGGTAGATCTGTTTGTGACTTGAAAAAGTCCACTGTGTGGGCGAAACGTTGTCAATAAAGGATCACATTAAACTGCATATGTGTTTATGTTTCCATTGTGTCGGTATTTTATACCATTTATTTTCATCAAGCTTTGATAATTCTATTAACTCATGTATAAGTTCCACTCAAATCCAACCCCTCTCACTCATGTATTTATCCAACCTAAATTTGAAACTACCCAAGGTCTTAGCCTCAATAACCCTACTAGGCAGACTGTTCCACTCATCAACTACCCTATTTCCAAACCAATACTTTCCTATCTCCTTTCTAAATCCAAACTTGTCTAATTTGAATCCATTATTGCGGGTTCTCTCTTGGAGAGATATCCTCAAGACCTTATTAATGTCCCTTTTATTAATACCAGTCTTCCACTTATACACTTCGATCATGTCTCCCCTCATTCTTCGTCTTACAAGTGAATGTAATTTAAGGGACTTCAATCTCTCTTCATACGGAAGATTTTTAATGCAATGAATTAATTTTATCAATCGTCGCTGAATGTTTTCTAACGAATTTATATTCATTCTGTATAATGGAGACCAGAACTGAGCTGCATAATCTAGGTGAGGCCTTACTAATGACGTATAAAGCTAAAGCATAGCCGCTGGAGTTCCGTTGCTTACACTTCTTGATATAAATCCCAGCAATCTATTTGCCTTATTCCGCACGCTTAGGCACTGCTGTCTTGGTTTAAGGTTGCTGCTTACCATAACCCCCAAATCCTTTTCACATTCTATACGGCTAAGTTCAACATTATTAAGCTGGTAGGTACTAGAGTTATGAACATTTCCGAGCTTTAGAACTTTACATTTATCTGCATTGAACTGCATCTGCCACTTTTCTGACCACGAATTGAGTTTGTCTAAATCCACCTGAAGTTCCGAAGTTCCTACCTATCTTTGTGTCATCAGCAAATTTGCTTATGTCACTAGTAATTCCCTCGTCAAGGTCATTTATTTATATTGTAAACAACAACGGGCCTAAAACTGAACCCTGCGGAACGCCACTTGTTACAGATCCCCACTAAGATTTAACCCCATTTATGCACACCCTCTGCTTCCTATTAGTGAATCATGACTCAATCCACGACAGCATTTTTCCCCCAATGCCATGAGCAGCCACTTTCTTCAACAGTCTCTGATGCGGTACTCTATCAAAAGCCTTACTTAAATCTAAATAAACAGTATCGAATTCTTTATCCTGATCAACGGCCTCAAAAGCTTTGCTGAAGAAGGTTAATAAATTAGTTAGGCAGGAACGGCCCCTGGTGACTCCATGTTGAGTATCATTAATCGAATTATGCCTATAGAGGTGGCCTCTTATATTATCAGCTTTAATTGACTAGTAATTTGCCTACAATTGAGGTTAGGCTTATTGGGCGGCAATTTGACCGTAACGACTTGTCTCCTGCTTTAAAAATAGGAATTACATTAGCCATCTTCCACATATCAGTCACTACACCTGTTTGAAGAGATAAATTAAAAATATTAGTTAAAGGTTCACAGAGTTCCATTTTGCATTCCTTAAGAACCCTTGAAAAAAGCTCATCAGGACCAAGCGATTTATTTTGCTTTAGACGGTCTATCTGTTTGATAACCATTTCGTTAGTGACTGTGATATTACATAATTTATCTTCTTCAGGCCGACTGAAAAACCTAATTATTGGGATATTATTAGTGTCTTCCTGAGTAAGAACCGAGAGAAAATAATTATTAAAAATAGAACACATTTCATTCTCTTTATCAGTAAGAGCTCCACAGTTATTTTTAAGGGGACCTATCTTATCTCTAACTTTTGTTCTATACACCGGGAAAAAACTTTTAAGGTTAGATTTCGAATCCCTAGAAACTTTAATTTCATAGTCCCATTTAGCTTTTCTTATCCCCTTTTTAGCGTCCCTCTTAATGTCAATATACTGATTCATAAGAAGACCGTCACCTCTTTTGATACGCCTATAAATGCCTTTCTTCTGCTCTAAAAGATATTTGAGCCTATTATTCATCCATTTTGGGTCATTTTTATTCGATCTAATTTCTTTTTACAGGATAAATGTTCTTTGGGTAGCATGTATAGTGTTCAGAAAACTTTCATACTGATAGCTCTCTTCGTTACCCCAGTCCGCAGATGACAAGTGTTCTCTAAGCCCATTGTAATCTGCTAAGCGAAAATCTGGGACTGTTACCGAGTTATCCCTACTATCATACTTCTATTCAATGCTTAAGGTAATTGATTTATGATCACTTGCGCCGAGTTTCTCTGTAATTTCTAAATTATTAACAAGGGTTTCCTTGTTTGCCAGAACCAAATCAAGCAGGTTATTTCCCTTTGCAGGTTCTATTACAAACTGCTTCAAAAAATAATTATGAACTACTTCTAGGAAATCGTTAGATTCTAAATTCCATGTCAAGAAATTCCAATCAATGTGACTAAAGTTGAAGTCCTCTAGAATTACTACGTTATAGTGCCTTGTCGCCTTAACAATTTCCTCCCATAGTAGTCTCCCTTGGTCCCTATCTAAGTTTGGGGGGACGGTATATCACACCTAAAATCAATTTTTCATGCCGCTCTGAAAATTCTATCCAAAGAGAGACTGTATGTGTTATTTCAGATTTTATATCCGCTTTCATGCAACAGTTCAAGCGATCCCGGACATACTGTGCCACCCCACCCTCTTCCCAATACTTCTGTTTACTTGGAACAATTTAAAACCCTGTATGTGACATTCCGCAGGCATGTCCCGATTTTTCGTATTGAACCACGTCTCAGTTAAGGCAAATACATCAATGTTACCTGCACAAGCAACTAATCTCAACTCGTCTGTTTTATTCCTTTATTCTTAGCACAACTGCTATTTGTGTAATATATTTAAGGACCCTCCTTACTTTCTACCCTTCCTGCTCCTACCTGTTCTTCCACTATACCTATTACTGTCCTCGTTACTGTTAAGATTTATAATTTCAAAGCCTAAATCCATGTTTCGACACTCTATTTTCCATTTCTAAACCTATACCTCTAACTAGTCCTAGTTTACTGTTAATTTACACCCTCAACTGAGCTAGCAAGAAAACCCACACCTGCCCTGGATAAGTGAACCCCATCCCTGTCATACATGTCATTTTGGCCATAGAAGTGGTCCCAGTTGTCGATGAATGGTACTACATTATCCTTACAGTGTTTGTCCAGCCAACAATTAATACCAATTGCTCTGGACAACCATTCATTACCAACACCCCTTCTTGGCAAAAGGCCACATATAACAGGGCACCCCCCTTCTTCCTAATTATGTCTATTGCTGTCCTGTACCTTCTAACTAAATCCTCACTTCTACGCTTGCCTACATCATTGCCTCCAGCACTGAGGCAGATAATAGGATTAACCCCATTAGCATTCATGATGTTGTCAAGCCGGCTAACAATATCCTCCATCCCAGCCCCAGGAAAGCAAACCCTATGTCTCCTACTCCTGTCCTTCAAGCAGAAGGCCCTATCAATGTACTTAACCTGGCTATCCCCAACAACAACAATTTTTTTATCTTCCTTGGTGTCGTTCGTCGTGACGTTCCCAGTAGTCGATTCACATTCGTTGGGTAGCACGGAGAATGCAATAGATGTTTCCACAACAGTTTCCACAGCAGTCTCTTTCTTCATGGTTTCTACCTTTCCATTCGTCTTCTTGATCATCAACTTCGTTCCATGCTGTCCGGTCACTGTCCAGGTTCCCTTCTTGACCTGAGGACTCACAACAGGAGGACTACAATGAATCCTCTTGTTTTCCTCAATGAATCGCCGTATCTCTATCTTCGCTACCCTCAATTCCTCCTGAAGCTGCTGGTAAAGTTGCTTGATGGAGGGCATCTTGGTTCAGTCCACAGAGAGCACACAAGACACGTCTTCACCACTGAATTAAGTACAGGTCACCACTGAGTTAAGTATAGGTCACCACTTAAGTGACCATCAAGTGACTTGATAAAGCCCACTTGTGTGGGTGAGACGTTGTCAATAAAGGATCACATTATACTGCTTAAGTGTTCATATTTCCATACATACTCTCAGTTGACGCGGTCTATGTATATATTCACATATACAAGTGTAGATGAATGAATTGGTAAAACACCTGAGAAAAAAATATGATAATTATCAAGGGTCATATTGGTATTCTGTTCACAGGCATAACCATCTCAAAAAACTAGATGTTTCAACAGGTGAGTTCAATCATGATGGTAGAGCAGTGTGTGTCTGGGGATGTGAAGGTGGTGAGTTAGTCAAGATGGTAGAGCTGTGTGTGTCTGGGGATGTGAAGGTGGTGAGTTAGTCAAGATGGTAGAGCTGTGTGTGTCTGGGGATGTGAAGGTGGTGAGTCAGTCATGATGGTAGAGCAGTGTGTGTCTGGGGATGTGAAGATGGTGAGTCAGTCATGATGGTAGAGCAGTGTGTGTCTGGGGATGTGAAGATGGTGAGTCAGTCATGATGGTAGAGCAGTGTGTGTCTGGGGATGTGAAGGTGGTGAGTCAGTCATGATGGTAGAGCAGTGTGTGTCTGGGGATGTGAAGATGGTGAGTCAGTCATGATGGTAGAGCTGTGTGTGTCTGGGGATGTGAAGGTGGTGAGTCAGTCATGATGGTAGAGCAGTGTGTGTCTGGGGATGTGAAGATGGTGAGTCAGTCATGATGGTAGAGCAGTGTGTGTCTGGGGATGTGAAGATGGTGAGTCAGTCATGATGGTAGAGCAGTGTGTGTCTGGGGATGTGAAGGTGGTGAGTCAGTCATGATGGTAGAGCAGTGTGTGTCTGGGGTTGTGAAGGTGGTGAGTCAGTCATGATGGTAGAGCAGTGTGTGTCTGGGGATGTGAAGATGGTGAGTCAGTCATGATGGTAGAGCAGTGTGTGTCTGGGGATGTGAAGGTGGTGAGTCAGTCATGATGGTAGAGCAGTGTGTGTCTGGGGTTGTGAAGATGGTGAGTCAGTCATGA
Organism: Cherax quadricarinatus; assembly: GCF_038502225.1. Taxonomy (NCBI): domain Eukaryota; kingdom Metazoa; phylum Arthropoda; class Malacostraca; order Decapoda; family Parastacidae; genus Cherax; species Cherax quadricarinatus. The sequence goes on along the minus strand of NW_027196014.1, from coordinate 11,093 downwards.
TGGTAGAGCAGTGTGTGTCTGGGGTTGTGAAGATGGTGAGTCAGTCATGATGGTAGAGCAGTGTGTGTCTGGGGTTGTGAAGATGGTGAGTCAGTCATGATGGTAGAGCAGTGTGTGTCTGGGGTTGTGAAGGTGGTGAGTCAGTCATGATGGTAGAGCAGTGTGTGTCTGGGGTTGTGAAGGTGGTGAGTCAGTCATGATGGTAGAGCAGTGTGTGTCTGGGGTTGTGAAGATGGTGAGTCAGTCATGATGGTAGAGCAGTGTGTGTCTGGGGTTGTGAAGGTGGTGAGTCAGTCATGATGGTAGAGCAGTGTGTGTCTGGGGTTGTGAAGGTGGTGAGTCAGTCATGATGGTAGAGCAGTGTGTGTCTGGGGATGTGAAGATGGTGAGTCAGTCATGATGGTAGAGCAGTGTGTGTCTGGGGTTGTGAAGGTGGTGAGTCAGTCATGATGGTAGAGCAGTGTGTGTCTGGGGATATAAAGGTGGTGAGTCAGAGCAATGCCTGCATTCTTCAGGCATTGTTCCTTCTATACTATACATCTTAGATTCAGTGCCAAATATGAAGTTGATTGGTTAAGGTTAAGCCAACAGCATTTGCGACTGAAATTTTGGAATATGTCTGTATTACTGAGTAGCACAGCGCAGTGTTCTATGTACTGTATCTATGTACTCTGCAGTATTTTTATAAACATTAACTAACTTTCTCTCGTTTCAGATACTCTGATTACTTATATACTTCACAACTGAGATGGCTACAATGTCAACGAGGAAAGCCACAGAACAAGTATTGTTTGGCCATGCCAAAGTTCTTCCAATGAACAAACTTTAGTCCATAGGCGATATGTTAAGGAACTGCTGGCGATATGAATGTTATCACTGATGTTTCAGTGATTATTAAGATAGCAGCTAAGGATTGTTCTGAACTATGGCAGAAATCAATTGGAGACAGAAAGACTATTCCTGTTCTCAGCCGGAAAACTATTGAGGGAAAATTGAGAAAATTATACAGTAGAGGAATAGACCTGAATAACAAAAATGCCCTAAAAAAGCTAGGTTTCAGGAAGAAATGAACGAGTTGTTTGATATATGTAGTTGTTTCTGTCCTGCTGCCTCTGTCAAGATGTAGGGAGCAAACTAAAGGAATGTGACGGATGCCACCTGGACTGTAATTGTGATGTGAAATTTCCTAAACGTGAAGTACAGTTCCTTCTTGACCAGAGAGGCGATAAGATGAAAATTGGCTGAGTTGACCTGACAGTAACGAGGATGTGGGATAGAGTGACGGTAAAAGAGGATCAGGATGCAGCCAGAGCCAGGAAGCAGCTGGAGGAAAGACAGAGTGAACCAGCAGCTCGAGAAATTTCTGATTCTGATGATAATTCAAATGATGCCAGAGATAGCCTTTCTGTCGATACTGATGCTGACTGCCTTGAGTGGTCTGACTGCCAGCAACTCACAGCAGAACAGAACAAGACTCCATGTGACCGATACTTGATCAGTGATTATGCTGGAGCTGCCATTGCTACCACTACCTTTAATGGACTATGGCATTATCACCAAGGACGACAAAAGTCAAGTTATTGTGTCACAGAAGTTACGAGATGCCAGACACAAATACCAAATGGAGAGGAAAGAAAATGAGCTAACAAACTTGGAAAATATCACATCATTGTATTTTGATGGTAAGAAGACATCCACTCGTGTAATAACAAAAAACGAGAAGACCAAAAAATGAGAAGACCAAAAAATGGAGACCATTGATAGTGGTGAAAGATCATTACGTCATTATGGTGGAGCCCGACACTGAATATCTCACTCATGTGACTCCCAAGTCAGGCCGTGGAAGAGAGACTGCAAGACTATCTATATATTTCTGATGGAACAGAAACTAACTCGGCAGCCTGTTGTATGTGTTGGTATTTATGGAGCTAACGTAAATGTCGTAAATGGCGGAGCTGACAATGGAGCCATTTATCTTGAAATGTTGCTTGGTCATCCTGTCCATAATTTCATCTGTTAGTTTCATGGAAATGAGATGCCATCCCGGGGCTGTTTTCTACCACTATGATGGTAAGCCAAGTGGTCCTGAGCATAGGATAGTTCCCATTGTCGAGCAAATCAAGCATCCTCTGTCTGAGATGCCAGTTGTTACTTTCCAGCCAGTCAGTTTCACTGATTTCCCTGATCTGAATGACAAGGTGACAGAGGATCTGTCCTGGGACCAGAAATACTTGTATAGGATTTGCAATGGAGTGATCATGGGTGTGGCTGATGATGACTTGGCTGCTCTTGAACCAGGTCCACCGTGTGTATCAAGGTGGAATACTTTAAGGAGTAGGATCCTTGGGCTGTATGTGACAACATTAAGACCCAGTCAGGAGCTGAAAAAGAGTCGTCATTATGATTTTAAAGTTCAGTGCTCTAATGTGATTCTAATGTGAGACACGGTCCAAAGAACGTTTTCCAGTCATCAATTTATGAGACATCTGAACAGTGAAGAAAAGAAGATAGTAAGGAAGACTGTCCAATGAAATTGCTACTTAGCTAACACAGATCAGCTGTTTCTTGGTAACTGCGCTAATGAAGATATGATTGTGAGAGAGAAGGCTGTCTCAATGATAAGAAAAATTAGAGAAGAGAATCAGCAAACAAAAGACAGTACTGAGAGCTCTGATGAGGATGGAGAAGATTCTGTTGATGCTGTTGGCGAAGACTTGCTAATCTACACTGATGATGAGAATGACAGTGAAGATGAAGAGAATGACAATGTGGCTCCTGTTGTCAACTCAAGAAAAGTAGTGATTCCCAAATTAAAGTGACAAGCAAAGAACTATCATCCCATGACTGACTGGAAGACAGAACTCAAAACTGAGCCTCCTTTCATTGCTTCTCTCTCAGATCAACAGGTTCTGAAAATTATTGCGACTCCACTGGAGGTGCTCAAGTGGCCAACACTCATGCTGTTGAGAGAGGGGTAAAACTGATGACTGAAGCTGCACTGAAGTGACTGGATAGAAGGCAAGAGATGGATATATAATCAGGCAAAGAATATTTTTCCAGGAAAGTGATGCCCAAGTAACACACCCAAAAAATGTATATAGTCAACAACTCGTAAACGACCTGAAACATGAGAATGGAGGAGCACTGCAGGAGACCTACTAGTCCATGCAAGGCTGGTCCTTTTCAAAACCCACTAGCAAATATATTTGTCCAACTCTCTCTGCCCACTCCTCTGCTCTCCCAGAAGTGGGTTGAATTCTGCCGCTGTTGCTTGTGTTGCAACTGCTGTCTCTGTTGCTGCTGTTCTCAGTGCTGTTGTTGCAGGTCTTGCTGCAACTGCTGGTGTATCTGTTGCTTCTGTTATTGCTACTGTTGCAGCCGTTGTCTCTGTTGCTGCTGTTGCAGCTGTTGTTGGAGAGTGTTGCAGCTTCATTGTACACTCCACAGTTGCATCATCCAGTTCCTCATCCCAAACCTTCCTTCCTGCAAAGATGCAAGCAAGATAGACTTTTGTTTTATCTATCGACCTCCTGTTTTTATCTATCAACCTCCTGTTGCTATCTATAGACCTGTCTATCAGGTTGTGTGAAGACTCACCTGATGGGCAGAACCTGATGTAAATCAGGTGAAGGATGAAGCTTATGGCGGCCATGATACCCGTACCGAGGTACAGTTCCTGGGCCCCCCAGGCCTCGTAGACAAGACCTCCCAGGAAACTAGCACCAGCGTAACCTATTAAAAATAATAATAATAATAATAATAATAATAATAATAATAAGAAGAAGAAGAAGAAGAAGAAGAAGAAGAAGAAGAAGAAGAAGAAGAAGAAGAAGAAGAAGAAGAAGAAGAAGAAGAAGAAGAAAAGGAGAAGAAAGGAGAAGAGTTAGAATTAATTACGCAAGGAATTTTGAGGTCTGATACACACTGGTGTGTGTATCAGGCCATGGAGGTTTAACTATTAGTTTTTGTAGGTGTGTGTATCAGGCTATGTAGGTGTGTCTATCAGGCCAGGAAGGTGTTTCAATCGTTCTAGGACTGATACACACACCGGCCTGCACTGACAGACACACAAGGACTGTTCTACATTACTTCCCATTATTGCAAGCTCCTGAAGAAGTGTTGACTGTTACCTGAAAGGCCTAGATATATTAAAACATCAGCCGTCTACACACCAAGGCAGAGTGGCCCAAACAAGAAAAACTTTCACCATCATTCACTCCATCACTGTCTTGCCAGAAGGGTGCTTTACACTACAGTTTTTAAACTGCAACATTAACACCCCTCCTTCAGAGTGCAGACACTGTACTTCCCATCTCTAGGACTCAGGTACGGCCTGCCGGTTTCTCTGAATCCCTTCATAAATGCTACTTTGCTCACACTCCAACAGCACGACAAATCCTAAAAAGCATTTGTCTCCATTCGCTCTTATCTAACACGCTCACACATGCTTGCTAGAAGTCCAAGCACCTCGCACCTCCTTTACCCCCTCCCTCCAACATTTCCTAGGCCGACCCATACCCCGTCTTCCCTCCACTACAGATTTATACACTCTCAAAATCATTCTGTTTTGTTACATCTTCTCTAAAAGTCAGAACCACCTCAACAACCCGTCCTCAGTCCTAAATTCCAAACTACGAACTGTCTGCATTATATATTCACACAACACATTGCCCTCAGACATGACATGACATACCCACTGCCTCCAGCCTTCTCGATGCAACATTCACCACCCATGTTTCATACCTATATAAAAGCGTTGGTATAACTATACTCTCTTACATTACCCTCTTTGCTTTCATGGACAAAGCTTTTTGTATCTACAGACTCCTAAGTGCACCACTCACCTTTTTCCCCTCATCAATTCTGTGATTCACCTCATCTTTCATAGACCGATCTGCTGACAAGTCCACTCCTAAATATTTGAATACATTCACCTCCTCCATACTCTCTCCCTCCAATCTGATATCCAAACTTTCGTCACCTATCCTCATCACCTTTCGTATACCTAATATTTTTTATCCTCATATATATTATATATATATATATATATATATATATATATATATATATATATATATATATATATATATATATATATATATATATATATATATATATATATATATATATATAAATATATATATATATATATATATATATATATATATATATATATATATATATATATATATATATATATATACATATATATATATATATATATATATATATATATGTCGTGTCGAATATGTAAAACTGGTCAATTAGCAAGAACTCATTTAAAATTAAGTCCTTTCTAAAATTTTCTCTTACACGTTTAAAGATGCATTTTTTTCATTAATGTTAATGTAAAAAAAATTAATTTTGCTCCAAACGAATCTTAGAAAACTTACCTAACCTTATTATAAAAAGAACAATTTATTTTAGCCTAACCCAACTAAATATATTTTTTTTGTTCAGAATGATTTTGGCGAAATTATTGCATACACAATTTTTCGCTTGTCCTATATGGCAAGATGAACGTTGCTATTTAAGCCAAGATCGCAAGTTCTGCCTATTCGGCACGACATATATATATATATATATATATATATATATATATATATATATATATATATATATATATATATATATATATATATATATATATATATATATATATATATATATATATATACATATATATATATGTATATATATATATATATATATATATATATATATATATATATATATATATATATATATATATTATATATATATATATATATATATATATATATATATATATATATATACATATATATATATATATATATATATATATATATATATATATATATATATATATATATATATATATATATGTCGTGCCGAATAGGCAGAACTTGCGATCTTGGCTTAAATAGCAACGCTCATCTTGCCATATAGGACAAGCGAAAATTTGTGTAGACAGCAACCACCCAGGGAGGTACTACCGTCCTGCCAAGTGAGTGTAAAACGAAAGCCTGTAATTGTTTTACATGATGGAAGGATTGCTGGTGTCTTTTGTCTGTCTCATAAATATGCAAGATTACAGGTACGTCTTGCTACTTCTACTTACACTCAGGTCACACTACACATACATGTACACGTTTATTTATACACACTCATCTGAGTTTTCTTTGATTTTATCTTAATAGTTCTTGGTCTTATTACTTTTCCTTTTATATCCATGGGGAAGTGGAATAAGAATCTTTCCTCCGTAAGCCGTGCGTGTTGTAAAAGTCAACTAAAATGCCGGGAACAATGGGCTAGTAACCCCTTTTCCTGTAAAGATTACTAAAAAGAATAAGAAGAAGAAAATTGTCAAAGTGGGAAGTCTGAATGTGCGTGGATGTTGTGCAAATGATAAGAAAAAGATGATTGTGGATGTTATGAATGAGAAGAAACTGGATGTCCTGGCTTTAAGTGAAACAAAGCTGAAGGGGGTGGGAGAGTTTCAATGGAGAGGAATAAATGGGATTAGGTCAGGGGTTTCAAATAGAGTTAGAGCTAAAGAAGGAGTAGCAATAATGTTGAAGGATAAGCTATGGCAGGAAAAGAGGGACTACAAATGTATAAATTCAAGGATTAAGTGGAGTAAAATAAAGATTGGATGTGAAAAGTGGGTTATAGTAAGCGTGTATGCACCTGGAGAAGAGAGAAGTGTAGAGGAGAGAGAGAGATTCTGGGAAATGTTGAGTGAATGCGTGGGGAGTTTTGAATCAAGTGTGAGAGTAATGGTGGTTGGGGATTTCAATGCTAAAGTGGGTAAAAATGTTATGGAGGGAGTAGTAGGTAAATTTGGAGTGCCAGGGGTAAATGTAAATGGGGAGCCTTTAATTGAGCTATGTGTAGAAAGAAATTTGGTAATAAGTAATACATATTTTATGAAAAAGAGGATAAATAAATATACAAGGTATGATGTAGCACGTAATGAAAGTAGTTTGTTAGATTATGTATTGGTGGATAAAAGGTTGATGGGTAGGCTCCAGGAAGTACATGTTTATAGAGGGGCAACTGATATATCGGATCATTATTTAGTTGTAGCTACAGTTAGAGTAAGAGGTAGATGGGAAAAGAGGAAGGTGGCAACAACAAGTAAGAGGGAGGTGAAAGTGTATAAACTAAGGGAGGAGGAAGTTCGGGCGAGATATAAGCGACTATTGGCAGAAAGGTGGGCTAGTGCAAAGATGAGTAGTGGGGGGGTTGAAGAGGGTTGGAATAGTTTTAAAAATGCAGTATTGGAATGTGGGGCAGAAGTTTGTGGTTATAGGAGGGTGGGGGCAGGAGGAAAGAGGAGTGATTGGTGGAATGATGAAGTAAAGGGTGTGATAAAAGAGAAAAAGGTAGCTTACGAGAGGTTTTTACAAAGCAGAAGTGTTATAAGAAGAGCAGAGTATATGGAGAGTAAAAGAAAGGTGAAGAGAGTGGTGAGAGAGTGCAAAAGGAGAGCAGATGAAAGAGTGGGAGAGGCACTGTCAAGAAATTTTAATGAAAATAAGAAAAATTTTTGGAGTGAGTTAAACAAGTTAAGAAAGCCTAGGGAAAGTATGGATTTGTCAGTTAAAAACAGAGTAGGGGAGTTAATAGATGGGGAGAGGGAGGTATTAGGTAGATGGCGAGAATATTTTGAGGAACTTTTAAATGTTAAGGATGAAAGGGAGGCGGTAATTTCTTGCACTGGCCAGGGAGGTATACCATCTTTTTGGAGTGAAGAAGAGCAGAATGTAAGTGTGGTGGAGGTACGTGAGGCATTACGTAGAATGAAAGGGGGTAAAGCAGCTGGAACTGATGGGATCATGACAGAAATGTTAAAAGCAGGGGGGGATATAGTGTGGGAGGGGTTGGTACTTTTGTTTAATAAATGTATGAAAGAGGGGAAGGTACCTAGGGATTGGCAGAGAGCATGTATAGTCCCTTTATATAAAGGGAAAGGGGACAAAAGAGATTGTAAAAATTATAGAGGAATAAGTTTACTGAGTATACCAGGAAAAGTATACGGTAGGGTTATAATTGAAAGAATTAGAGGTAAGACAGAATGTAGAATTGCGGACGAGCAAGGAGGCTTCAGAGTGGGTAGGGGATGTGTAGATCAAGTGTTTACATTGAAGCATATATGTGAACAGTATTTAGATAAAGGTAGGGAAGTTTTTATTGCATTTATGGATTTAGAAAAGGCATATGATAGAGTGGATAGAGGAGCAATGTGGCAGATGTTGCAAGTATATGGAATAGGTGGTAAGTTACTAAATGCTGTAAAGAGCTTTTATGAGGATAGTGAGGCTCAGGTTAGGGTGTGTAGAAGAGAGGGAGAATACTTCCCGGTAAAAGTAGGTCTTAGACAGGGATGTGTAATGTCACCATGGTTGTTTAATATATTTATAGATGGGGTTGTAAAAGAAGTAAATGCTAGGGTGTTCGGGAGAGGGGTGGGATTAAATTATGGGGAATCAAATTCAAAATGGGAATTGACACAGTTACTTTTTGCTGATGATACTGTGCTTATGGGAGATTCTAAAGAAAAATTGCAAAGGTTAGTGGATGAGTTTGAGAATGTGTGTAAAGGTAGAAAGTTGAAAGTGAACATAGAAAAAAGTAAGGTGATGAGGGTATCAAATGATTTAGATAAAGAAAAATTGGATATCAAATTGGGGAGGAGGAGTATGGAAGAAGTGAATGTTTTCAGATACTTGGGAGTTGACGTGTCGGCGGATGGATTTATGAAGGATGAGGTTAATCATAGAATTGATGAGGGAAAAAATGTGAGTGGTGCGTTGAGGTATATGTGGAGTCAAAAAACGTTATCTGTGGAGGCAAAGAAGGGAATGTATGAAAGTATAGTAGTACCAACACTCTTATATGGATGTGAAGCTTGGGTGGTAAATGCAGCAGCGAGGAGACGGTTGGAGGCAGTGGAGATGTCCTGTCTAAGGGCAATGTGTGGTGTAAATATTATGCAGAAAATTCGGAGTGTGGAAATTAGGAGAAGGTGTGGAGTTAATAAAAGCATTAGTCAGAGGGCAGAAGAGGGGTTGTTGAGGTGGTTTGGTCATTTAGAGAGAATGGATCAAAGTAGAATGACATGGAAAGCATATAAATCTATAGGGGAAGGAAAGAGGGGTAGGGGTCGTCCTCGAAAGGGTTGGAAAGAGGGGGTAAAGGAGGTTTTGTGGGTGAGGGGCTTGGACTTCCAGCAAGCGTGCATGAGCGTGTTAGATAGGAGTGAATGGAGACGAATGATACTTGGGACCTGACGATCTGTTGGAGTGTGAGCAGGGTAATATTTAGTGAAGGGATTCAGGGAAACCGGTTATTTTCTTATAGTCGGACTTGAGTCCTGGAAATGGGAAGTACAATGCCTGCACTTTAAAGGAGGGGTTTGGGATATTGGCAGTTTGGAGGGATATGTTGTGTATCTCTATACGTATATGCTTCTAAACTGTTGTATTCTGAGCACCTCTGCAAAAGCAGTGATAATGTGTGAGTGTGGTGAAAGTGTTGAATGATGATGAAAGTATTTTCTTTTTGGGGATTTTCTTTCTTTTTTTTTTTGGGTCACCCTGCCTCGGTGGGAGACGACCGACTTGTTGAAAAAAAAAAAAAAAAATATATATATATATATATATAATATATATATATTATAAATATAAATATATATATATATCTATATATATATATATATATATATATATATATATATATATATATATATATATATATATATATATATATATTCAACAAGTCGGCCGTCTCCCACCGAGGCAGGGTGACCCAAAAAGAAAGAAAATCCCCAAAAAGAAAATACTTTCATCATCATTCAACACTTTCACTTCGCTCACACATAATCACTGTCTTTGCAGAGGTGCTCAGATACAACAGTTTAGAAGCATACGTAAAGATACACAACATATCCCTCCAAACTGCCAATATCCCAAACCCCTCCTTTAAAGTGCAGGCATTGTACTTCCCATTTCCAATACTCAAGTCCGGCTATATAAAAATATCCGGTTTCCCTGAATCCCTTCACTAAATATTACCCTGCTCACACTCCAACAGATTGCAATGTCCAAAAACCATTCGTATCGATTCACTTATATCTAACACACTCACGCACACTTGTTGGAAGTCCAAGCTCCTGGCCAACAAAACCTCCTTTACCCCCTCCTTCCAACCTTTTACGAGGATGATCCATACCCCTCCTTCCCTTCCCTACACATTTATATGCTCTCCAAGTCATTCTACTTTGATCCATTCTCTCTAAATGACCAAACCACATCAAGAACCCCTCTTCAGCCCTCTGACTAATACTTTTATTAACTCCGCACCTTCTCCTAATTTCCACACTTCAAATTTTCTGGATAATACACCACACATTGCCCTTACACAGGACATCTCCACTGCCTCCAACCGCCTCCTCGCTGCAGCATTTACAACCCAAGCTTCAGACCCATATAAGAGTGTTGGTACCACTATACTTTCATACATTCCCTTCTCTGCCTACAAGGATAAAGTTTTTTGTTTCCACATATACCTCAATGCACAACTCATCGTTTTTCCTTCGTCAGTTCTATGATTAACCTCATCCTTCATAAACCCATCCGCTGACACGTCAAGTCCCAAATATCTGAAAACATTCACTTTTTCCATACTGCCTCTCTCCAATGTGATATCCAATTTTTCTTGATAATCTCATCACCTTACTCTTATCTATGCTCACTTTCAACTTTCTATCTTTACATACACTCCCAAACTCGTCCATTAACCTTCGCAACTTTTCTTTATAATCTCCCATAAGCACAGTATCATCAGCAAAAAGTAACTGTCAACTCCCATTTTGTATTTGATTCCCCATAATTTAATCCCATCCCTCTCCCGAACACCCTAGCATTTACTTCTTTCACAACCCCGATCTATAAATATATTAAATAACCATGGTGACATTACACATCCCTGTCTAAGACCTACTTTTACCGGGAAGTAGTCTCCCTCTCTTCTACACACCCTAACCTGAGCCTCACTATCCTCATAAAAACTCTTTACAGCATTTAGTAACCTACTACCTATTCCAT